>NC_091470.1:249668997-249811497 GCF_036971445.1 Narcine bancroftii
CCTGGCCACTCAATTGAAGGATGACCTTATAAGTCTCTGCCTGCTATCTAAATCCAATGTTTATTTTCTACTTACTGCTGAATTTTGCATTCCTGGAGGTAGTATTTTAAGCGAGGCCAGAAAGGTCTCTTCATTGTCATTGCACTGGCAGGGTGTGCGACTGTATGCATATCTCATGGATACACACTATTACACAGATAAAAAGCCATGTGACCCAAGGCACTTGGAGTACCATTGGGAAATATATTTTTTAGTGCCACAAATAATTCTTTTTTTCCCCCTGAAATCATCACCACCCATCAAGCAGTTTCATAGACTTGGGGCTTTGCTTTACAACCAACTTTGGATGAGGTAAGATATATTTTTAGTGAGACTTATAGTAAAACAAACCAGATTGAGTGAGAACCCAAATCTCATCTGTGACCACAATGCGTAGTTGAACAATATCTCTAATTAATTAATCACATGCATTGTGCAATTAGGATATAGATTTAATTTGTGCAAGAGGATTTTTGTTTATGGATTAAGTAGTTAAATTTTGGGCAAGATTTTATATTTAATGTTCATTTCACAATGTAATATTATTATCTTAATATTCCATTTTTTCTTCTGGAATTTCTTGCCTCCAACCATGCCTTTTGGAGATTTATGTATTTTCTGACTCCCATCCCCAAAATATACCATTTAATTTGATGGTCTGAATCCAGAGGCAGAGTACATTGTTTGATATGGGGGGGGGGGGGGATTGCTAGGAGTGCTCTGGGAGCTGGCATAGACTTGTGGGCTGAGTAGCCCCCTTCTATGTGATAATAAATATTGGAAGCAACACCCTTCAGTACCACATTGCAATAGTTGCATGGTGTCACCGCCAGTCATTGGGTTAAGACACCAAATAAGTCACTTCTGATAGCTCCTGTGAACACTGAAGCATAGGCAGAATGGTTCAGATGGTCTGTTTGCAGGGAATGTAATGGTAATGTCTTTGCTTTAATACTGTTATGTAAAGGAAATTCCATTGAGATGATTGATTATTATGAATGAGGCTGAAGTTCAAATTACAATGTTGGGAAAACTTGAAATGAAGCATTGTTATTCTAATCATTGTCTGTATGGCCAAGGTTGGACTGGCCTTTCACACCTATTTGAATTCGCCTGTAAAGTAACAGATCCTTTATTTCACCTTTTCATGTTATTAACAGGGGGTTGCCTGTGATGACGGAATTAACTTAATAACACAAGCTTCCAATCTTGATATCATTAACAGCTTCAGTTTGAACTTTCTCTTAATAGGTTGGGTCTGATCAGACTTCAAGTACTTCTTCAAGGTATTGTTAGATAGCCAGTGTCTTCAGATAGATGACAAAACCTAGAAGAGACCTTCTGAATCTCAAGTACGAAACATTAATCACTCAACCAACAGGATTAAAAGCAGGTCTTTGCCATTTGTGGGATCCTGTTGTACAGTCTCTGCCTACCACCTTTTAGCCTGCAAAATTAACTGTGACTGTGCTTTTTGATTAATTTATTCACACATCGGATGTACACATGACCTGCGTATTCCACATTTATTGCCTATTACTGGTTACCTGCTGAACTGAGTAGCCAGTTGGGTCATTGAGGTTGTTAGACTGGATAATGGCAATAGATTTCTATTCCTGGAAAGTGCTACTGAACTTGATTTGTTTTTACAATAATCTAATGGTTTCATAGTTACCATTATAAGTACAAACACTTTCAAAATTCTAGATCATATTTAATTACTGGAATCTAATATCTTATGCTGATTACAGGTCATTAGTTCAGTAACTTTATCCCTCTGCTACTTCTGGACATCCTGATTTTGTGAAGATGCTACAGATATGCTAGTCTTTCATCTTTATGTATGCACAGGATAAAGACTTGACACTTACAGAACTCTTAGTTAAAATACCAATTCCCAAAGTACAAACATAATTGAATGACCATTAGCCTGTTTAATAATAAGTTTGACAACTTGGCATAAAATGATAAGCAATTTTTAAGATCAAAGGGACAAACTCCAGAACTGTAACACAAATGTTGAAGCAGTTTGCATGTTCAGTGGAAATGAACTGATTAAAAGAGACATATAGCATTGAGATAGACCTGAGTTCACGCTGCCCTTCAACTACGCAGAGGGGGCCACAACTGTGGGGATTTATCTACACTAGTTTTCATAGGTCTATTATCTCTCCTTGGTATTCTCCTTGAAATCAAGTTATTTTGGAAATAATTCAAAAGTTTTTGTTCTTGGTTATATATTAATTTAATAATTTAAATAATGTGATGAAAAATTGCATAGCGATGCCCTGCATTTTTCTTGATGATTCTGCGTTGTTATTTAGATTTCAGATCTCCAGCATTTTCTGTCTGATTATTTTGGATCCTGGCATTGCAAAACTGTCCATTCTGTTGAAAAATGGGGATTAATGACAATATTTGAAAATGAGTTTCATTTGAACTGCTGACTTAGCAAATACATATGCTTCCTGCGAGGAAACTGCTTGCATAACAACAGCAAAAACGGATCAATTTGAAAGAGGGAGAAAAAAAAGAAAAATAGATTTAAAAAGGGCAATGTCCTCATAAATTGAAGTGTACGTACTCTGTTATTGTAAATATGAGCCAAATCGTCAATTGTCCAGGAATTTAAAAAATATGCAAGTACAAAGCTCTGCACCAGATGCAGAATACTAATTGTAATCATTTCCAAGGTGGACAGATTTTTCTATTACTAATTTTCATGCTTTCAAAAGCAAAATTTCCATTCATCCTTTTAAATTTTTGATTACCATTGTCTCCTCACCTTTGTTTGAGCCATGACATCTTCAAATTAAACAGCACAAGAGAGGTTGATGTGTACAGTTTTTGTTTCAGCTTAAATGAGTGCAGCTCGTTTAATTGTTAATTATATGAGGAGGGTTGCATGGTTGAAGCTTGTTATATGAATATGGTCTCAAACTCGACCCCCTGTCTCAGAGGCTGAGCTTGTAAGAGGATTACGATGATGTATATATGGTTCATGGCTAAATAGGCTAATGAAAGTACCTCATTTAATCAAATGCAATTAATTAAATGAACTTATGATATTAACCCATCATTCCTCGCATGTATAATTGATATTAATTGATCGACTGCATCCAACTTGACCAAGCAGGTGGGATACAGACGGCCCAAGGATGGGGAGGTGCCATTAATGTTGGGTTTGATGCAAACTATAATTGATGGGTCAGTGTGTTTTAGAGTTGTAGCTAAGGCTTTGTTAATTGTCATAAGAAGCTGAAATTGATTGTGTCTGCATTAGTACATAAATTTGAATTGATTAATGTTTTGTTCTAAAATTAATGTGTGTAATGGATGGGCGGTACAATGCTTTATTTATTGGGTTCATTAATGCAGCCACTGGAAAAGTTAGGCTACGCAGAACAGATCGTTAGGGATGAGTTGAGTGGAGCCATCGATGATGGAGAGACAGCGATCAGTAATTGCTTTTAAGCTGCTGGGTAAAGCTTTTCCTTTGCATAGTAAACACTATAATTAACCCTTTTTCATTTGTGAAACAAGGAAGAGACTGCTTAGCAAATTAAGGAAATATGGAGGCGCACACATAGAGACATACAGTCACACACAAACTTTGATACATACTTACATTCACGTATGTAAATGAAATATGTATTGAAACTATGAGGAAGGACAGGCAATGGAGCAAAAATATCATCTGGCAGGTGGGTTTGAACGTGTTTAATGCGAGAATTATTCAACGGTAAGGGCAATAAATGCAGAGCATGGATCAGAAAATGGAATTATGATATTGTGACCATTAGTGAGACTTGGACGAGTAAAGAACAGGATTGGCTAATGCAGGTTCAAAAGGAATTGGGAGGGGGGTTAAAAAAAAAAGGGGGAAAATGCATTGCTAATCAGGGATGGTATCACATCTGCAGGAAGAAATGTTGTGGAAGGATCATCTACAGAAGCAGGATGGGAGCGATCACTCTATTGAAGTATTCTATCCTCCCCCCCAAAAGCCACCAAATCACTGAGGAGCATACAATCAGGCAGATTTTGAATAGTGCAAAAACAGGGTTGTTGTTATCAACTTCCTTGATATTGTCTGATGCCACCTTTGGGTGAAAGGTTCAGATGGGACAAAATGTGTCAGGTGAGCCCTAAGAGGGATTCCCGACACAGTATGTGGACAAGAATTATTTTGTAGTCAGGAAGCAACGTAGGAAAGGACTAAGGAGAACAAGAAGGGGTCACGAGAAGACCTTAGAAAGTAGGATTAAGGAAAATCCCGAGGCATTCTTCATGAAGAATGACTAGTGTGAAAGTAGGGCTGCTCAGGGATAAAGCAGGCAATGTGCATAGAGGCAGAGGAGGTATGAGAGGTCCTAAATGAAAATGTTGCTTTAGAGACATTGCTGTGTGAGGTCAGTGTAGAACAGTGTTGGAGCATGTCAAGGTTAAGAAAGAGAAAGTGTTGGATCTTTTAAAAACATTCAGATATTCAAGTCCAGGAGCAGACAAGATATACCCAGGTTACTACAGCAAATGATGAAAGAGATTGCTTGAATTTACAACAGCTGAGTCACCACAGTCTCTCCTAGGTGTATGTCACAAAAGGGCCTCTCCCTTTACCAGCACACTTTACCAAGGGGAAAAGAGGGTGACCTAGCCCATGTGCTGGGTTTTTATCCTGGAGCTAGCTATGGGGGCAATCCAGGTAGACCATGTGACCTTAGGTAAGGAGGGGGACCAATTGTAAGGCACCTATACCTCTGGGCAGCTTTGACCTTGATTGACATGGGGAAATTATTTTCAACCTGCCTCCTGCCTGGGTGGTCAAATGGCCCTCTCGGTCAGTGATTCTCAACCTTTTTCTTTCTACTCACATCCCACTTTAAGTATTCCCTATGCCATACGTGCTCTGTGATTAGTAAGGGATTGCTTAAGGTGGGATGTGAGTGGAAAGAAAAAGTTGGACAACCACTGTTTTAATCATTCCAAATTGATTCGTTATGTGCACAGTTGCATAACTCCAAAGGAAATGGGCCAATGACAATTTTTCTCAAGCAAAATATTTCAGTAACATTTGGGTCTAAAGCAGTGGTTCTCAAACTTTTTACCTCCCACTCACATACCACCTTAAGCAATCCCTTATTTATCATGGAGCGCCTATGGCATAGGGATTACTTAAAGTGGTATGTGAGTGGAAAGAAAAAGGTTGAGAACAACTGCTGTAGGTACAAACACATGGAAACTCTTTTGTTCTGACCAACTTTCTGTCCAACCTGTTGGATAATCCTCTGTGTTAGTAAGTTTGCAGATGACACAAAAGTTGGAGAAATTGTGGATATTGTGGAAAGTCGTCTTAGATTGCAATACTAAATGGACAGGATGCAGAATTAGCTGGAGAAGTTTCAAATAAAGTTCAATCCAGGTAAGTGTGAAGTGATGCACTTTGGAAGGTTGAACTTGAAGGTGGTGTACATGGTTAATGAGAAGATTCTTAACAGTTGGAGAAACAAAGGGATCTTCTGTTTGGAGCAACAAAGGATGAGAGGTGTCTTAATGGAATGCATTGCCGGGGTGATGGTGTTGAGATTGTAACAATAGGAACATTTAAAAGACTCTTTTAATAAGCAGATCGAGTAAGAAAAATAGAGGATTATGGGCAAGAGATAGGTAAGGATTAGCTTGTTGTTGAGTAAATTTACATAGGTCAGCACCATATGATAGGCTGAAAGGCCCGTACTGTGCTGTAATATTCGGTTTTACATACATGAGTGCAGTGACACATACACATAGCATACAGAAATACTCACACATCACATTCATACATGCAATCACACACATGCATGTGCAGTAGCATGCACACACACACTTAGATGGCATACCTTAAACATTTAACCCTCTGCATTAGATAATGCTGGATAAATTAACATGCGAGAGTGGTGCCTGTTTCTCTCACATTGATTTCATTTTAATTTTATTGTCTCATTACAGTGTTAACGTTTTGACAGGGTGAAAAACAGCATACCTTCAAGAAACATAACTGAGACCACGTCAAAGAATTGCATGACATTCTTGACACTAGTTGAGATTTCAAATTAAAATTATCCAATATCGAGGTACCAGTGACAAATTTCACTCTGTATGGGGGCACTAGTAAGAAGCTCATGTCATTCTGCTGCCTATCAGATGTTTACATTCAAATTCCTGCTTCTTTAACTTTAACTATTAATGGCAGAATGATTGTTACCTGTCACATAGCAATGTACAGTACCTTCAGTCTGATTTAGTATTGCACTGTTTTAACCATGGACACATTAGTTTAGATTGCAAGTCAACAGTTTTATTATTGAGATGTTGATCACAAAATGGCTCCAGCAAGATTAGATTATGGATAAGTCCTAAATGAGAATTGATCTGCTTTCTAATTTTATTTTTGTGATTTTTTTTTTGCTGCTTCCCCTCATTAGTTGCCATTCTGTCCAGGCCTTGGGTTTCATACCGTCTTGTCCTTGGTCCATTTTCCTGATAGCCCCGGTATCAGGGCTCTTGTAGAATGATGAACTGGTACAGCAGGAGGCGGCATAGTCCATTGTTCTCATGCTAATTCATTGATTGATTATCAGTTTTCCTGTGCTTTCCCCAAGTCCCACATGTTTTTCCTATTCCATTTTTTATGTAAGTCATTATTGATGTTTCTTTTTTTTGTTTCACTCTGGATCATGATTGCTCTACATCTTTCAGTAATGACCTTGACTGCATCCTCTGTACATTGACCCTTCACCCATTCAAGACTCTTAAGTTATGGTAGTATGGTGGTTAAGTTACTGAACCATTGATCCAAAGATGTGAATTCAAATCCCACTATTTCAATTGAAAAATTTAAATTTAAGGTACATCTAGAATCTTAGGAACATGCATCTGATTAATCATAAAACAACTGGATTAATTAGAAGCTCATGTAATGGCCTTTTTGGTATAACCTAGAGAATACTCCAAACTCAGCAATATGGTCAACTCTTAGCTACCTCTTCAGTTCAGGGCAATTAGGAATGAACAATAAAGATGACTGGCATCCACATATAATGAATAAATTAAAATAACTACCTTCACCTTTCTTGCTGCCTTGAAATCTTACCTGTTCTGGACTTGCCTCAGACAGCAGAGAAATGCAGCTTGAAGAGCTTCTGCCTCACACCTCTCTCCGTTCCGCAGGAATTAGGGGATATGGGGAGAAGGCAGGTAGGTGGAATTAGGTCATGAATTAGATCAGCCATGATCGTGTTGAATGGCGGAGCAGGCTCGATGGGCCATTTTTGGCCTACTCCTGTTCCTATGTTCCTATGTTCCTCCCTATCTGCACATAAAACCTCTCACTGAACTAAGCTGTTGATTATTTGCCCTAATATCTCTTCTTCATTCACTTTTTTGTTTGATAATTCTCCTTGGAATTTTCTACTACAACAAAGATACACTAAATTGTTGTTCTTGTGCAACCTAATTTGGTATTTCCAATACCACAGCCAGTCTCCTAGTTTCTTTTAAGACTGCGTATATTAATGCCATTTTACATGTTATTTTACCCTGTCGCAGTCTTCTCTTGTTCACTTGTCCAACATTTTTGCTGATCTTTTCCTTTTTTCCTGTTTATTTACACAATATATTCTTTCAGTATATTCTTTATATCTTTATAATTATGTTTTAACTCTATTAGTCTCTTTTTGTCCATTTTCTTTCCATTTTTAGGCCATTATTTTTCCAAGCACTTTGTCCTAAATGCTTTACATTCATCCTTCTTACAATGCAGAATGAGATAATTATCAAGGACACAAGAAAATAGGGGCAGGAGCAGGGCACCAAATCCAACACGCCCATCCTTCTATGTGGTCATGACTGATCTATCCAGTTCTCAACTCCTTTTCTATGTCAGCCCTCCTTTGCTTTCAAAAATGTACCTACCTCTTCTTTAAATATCTCCAGAGAAAATTCCAATGAATCTCAGTTTTAAATACGATACCCCTCATGTTGTGATTTTGTTCCCTTGTTTGAAGCTCTCTCAACAAGTGGAAACTTCTTATTATCTACTCTGTCATGTCATCATAGATTCTTATGTGCTTCAGTGAGATCACACCTCATCCTTCTAAACTCCATGGAGTCTCCCAGATCTGATGAATCTGAGGACCTGTCTATTAATACTCTTTGGATGCTTTAACATTTATTTACTTATCTCTATATATATGAATACTTATCCTGCATATGTATTGTTTGCCTGTATGTGTGCTATGTCTGCCTATGTGTCTGCATGTTTTACAGAATACTGTTTCCTTTGGTTGTACTTGTGCAATCACATGACAATAAATTGACTTGAACTTGGACTTGAAACTAACTAAGTTGTCATTTTTGTTGCCCTGTAGTATCTGACCACAACAATTAATTTGGTAGTTCTTTTGCAAGAAGCCCACTTGGAAAATATTTAATTTCTATTAGATTGAAAGTCACATTGCCAGCAAAACCATCTTCATTCTGTGAAAAAAAATTCTTTAACTTCAACCAACAGCTTAACCAAGAAGATTGTCCATTTCATGAGAATATTGGTTATTGTCATTGGTCACCTCTCACTGCAACTGATTACCTTGACTAGATATCCATCTCCTTTTTGCAGTAACTGCAAATTTTCCCTTTGAATCAACCATTTTATCCTACCCTTCCTTCCACCACCTGACTCCATCTGTCAATCAACAAACGGCATGGTTGACAAGGCAGTTAGCGCAACGCCTTTACAGCGCCAGTGGTTGAGACTGGACAAATTCCATCCTGTCTGTAAGGAGTTTGCCCATTCCCCCTGTATCTGCGTGGGTTTTCTTTGGGGGCTCTGGTTTCCTCCCACCATTTAAAGCAAACTGTACCAGGGTGTAAGTTAATAGGGTATAAATTGGGTGGAACGGACACATGAACCAAGCTTGCCTGCTGCTGTGCTGTAAGTCTAAATTAAAAATTAACAACCCCTCCTCACTTGGAGTCAGTCAGCTGTGACCCCATCTCTTCCTCTCACCTGTTTATATTGGCTACCTCCCCTCTATTCTGTCAGTCCAGGTGAAGAGTCTTGACTTAAAACATTGACTGTCCATTTCCATCCTTAGATGTTACCTGACCTGTTGAGTTTCTTCAGCAGTTTGTTTTTAGGCTCCAAATTCCAGCATCTGTGATCTCTTATCCTTACTGTTAAATGGCCCTTTTACAATGAACTGCTAAGTGTGAATTGCTTGCTGTGACGCCAGTTCTTCAACTTGCATTGCACGTGGTGAAGAAACACTGCTTGTTTTCCTCACAACTTTATGCTATGTCAGCAGAGGCATCTTAAAAACTGCTTCCCTCCATCAACGGTTACATCAATCAGTAATTCCAAGGTGCACATTATCCAGCCTGAGAGGACAAGGATGGAGAGGAAGAGAAACTAAAGGACGGATAAAAATTGTCAGGTTATTGATGATGGTAATAACTGCATTCATTGCGGCCCAGCTATTTGAGCTGTAAAGCTCTGCAGACATCAGAGATCAGTGGAGATATGTGGTGAGCAGGCAACATGAAGAAGTATGAATCTGAGCCCTTCACCTGGCAGAATTATTGGGTTCATTGCAGGAAGATGAACTGTTTCAATATGTTAAGTGCCTGAGGCAGCAAGAGGGAGGAACTATTACTGCAAAGAGGCTTTGCTGTGGGAATCTTTTTGTTCCACCTCTTCTGTATGGAAGAATCATTTTTACTAAGGAATGGAGAAGGGGACGGTGTTTATCCTCAGTAGGTGTGATGCAGAGGGCCCAGTCAGTGTTCTTAGGGAGATGAGTTGATTTTGTTTTGCAGTTCCATTTGATGGACTCACACGGGCACACACTAAGCAATGAGTGCCTCAGACAGAAGGACTGATCTAAGCTGCTCTCAGTCTTTAGGCAGCCTTCCCTCATGATTCTGGGATATTTAACCCTTTTTAGTTCTGAATCCCATTTTGCAGCTGTAGTCCTTTATCAATGTATATTATATTATATTAAAATCCCCGTTATCTTGGATCCAAGCAACAGGCAGCCTCAATCAACTAACAAAAAAAATCGCAGAAAATAAATAGGTAAAAAATACGAAAGATTAAAATTGGCATCCCCAGTGGTTAGTTCGCCAATCAGGCAAAATGCATTCTCAAGCAACCACAAATTCACTCAGGGGTTTTATTGTACATGTACTCCCTGACTTTTGACTGTGATTGGTCATATCTCGGAATGGACTCATATCAGAATTGTGTACATTTGTTCAAAAAAATAAAGAAAAAATTATAAAATTTACGCAGTTTATGTTGTATTTGACAAACTTTAACAGGGATTCAGGGCATGTCAGAACCAAAATGTGCTTACTTACCTTGTTAGTCAGCGTCCTGGGGTCCGTAAGCTGAGCGCATCCATCTTGATTCCTGTGCGCATGTGCGGAGGGTTCACATATTGGAGTTTGGTTGGTGCAGGTGCGAGGGTTAAGTGCCCTAAAAATATTGAATTCGCGCCAACCAAACTCCAATACGCAAACCACGCATGCGCCAACTGAAGACTCGCGCATGAGCACAGGAACCTTCTCTAACTTGCAATGGCTCCCGCTTAAGCAAGTACTCAATTCTAAGATTCGCATCTTACATTTAGTCTTTCCACTTTCCATTTCATGGAACTATGTCCAATTTTCTAATTCTTTAAGAGGCCCAAATATAGCTTCCTCCTCGTGCATGAATTTAATCCTGCCAGCATGGGTGGCCATGTCTTAAACTGCCTGGACTTTTCCTTCTTTCTTTCAGGTTGAGATGTATCTGAACAAACTGTGGATTGTCTCCTCTCATAAACCCTTTCATGTCTCAATATCAGTCTTTTGGATCAATAATGTTTGTGTGTCACAGCTTGAGCAAACTCATGGAGACATAAGTGTTATACTTTGCAGAAACAAACCTATGGCCCACTACTTTTCTTTCAAAAAAAATATTCTATATCTATATATATACAAGAAATTCAAATGGAAGATAGCTTTCTTTATGTTGGAGGAGTTGGCCAGTTTACATTTATAGTATTGACCAGTTAATATTTTAAAAACAGCAATGCCACTCCAATGACCTCTGAACAACACACCCTTGAAATGCTTGTGGGGGGTATGGCGTGGGACCCTTCTTCTCGGTGTCCTGTCGTGACAGGATTTCAGGCTGCAGTCCTTCTCCATAAAACCCTTCCAGCTGGTCGGCTGAGCTTCAGCGCATATTTCTGAAGCCTTGAGTACATCAACATTTCCTGAAAGACACTTCATTGTTCAGGAAGACCAATAATTTTGGGGCAGGTCAAAGTTCACAGGGTTGATGATCATCCAGAGGCACATGATGTCGATCTCAAAATACTGTATCCATATCTCCCGCTGAATCTATCAGCAGTCATCTTTGCCTCACTGCATTAAAGGTGACATGTAAATGGAGGTTAGCTGTAGGTGCTCCTCATCCAGGATATGATTGCTCATCTTGTAATAGATTCATGGGAAAAGAAATTGTGAAGATAGAATTTCCCCAGCAAACTATCTTGTGGGAATACCCATCCAGGAAGTCTCAGAGATGGGGTCTTAGGTTGGAACCGTGCATAGTAACTAAGATGAGGCAGGTAAAGTGGTACAATATGGGGACAAGGTGTCCTGAGTCAGAGAGGGGATCTCAGCAAACTCTTCTTTCTGCATAAGGCAAACACTTGGTGGTGCAGAGCTGCCTCGCAGCTTTTGGTTAGATGCCTTTTTCAATTGACTTCCTATGGGCTTGTGTAAAGGCCTAGAGATCGACAAAAATGAATGGGTCTACAGCACAGCTCAAATAAAAAGCAATCTCCAACAGTTATAAATTGAGTTCTGCTTACTACCTACCCTTAACATTGAAAGGCGATACTTAGCAGGGAATGGTGGAGAACAAGTGATGGAAGCTGACCAAATGTGATGGGAGCATTTGGCTAGTTCAAGTGCACTTGTGCAAATATTAACTGTGCTCTCAACGGCTCTGAGAGAAGAGGATTTACCTCTGTATAGCATATTCGGTGTTCCACCCAGAGCATTCAAAAGTACCATATCAATGAGGTAGGTATTGTTGGCATGGTCACCACTGTACTATGGGTAAAGTAGTGGCCAATTTTTCCTCCAAAAAGAAAGCAATTTTTAAAGATAAACAAACGACATACAGTATTTCACAGTAATCTTGAACGAAGGACAAAAAAATGTCCAAGACACAAAGAGCACAGCTGGAAAGACATTGATCTGAATCCTTCACTTTGTTTTATTTCACCTGAGTGCTGAGTGTTTCTGTTTCAGTTTCAGATTTCCAGCTTTGGCAGCTTTTGATCTTCAAATGGATGGTGCATGTTATTGTTGATCTGTATTACGCTTACCAATTAAAATTAAATTCTGTTCTGTTTTCTTGGCTGTGTTTGAACATTCACTCCGAAAAAGACACCAAACAACCAACACTTATTTGACACTTCAAACAGCTAAAAGCTACTTGATTTGATACATTTGTTTAAAGCTGAAGTATGTGTTTTGTATTTCTGTTCATTATCTTCTTAAAGTGAAATAGATCTGGGGCAATGCAATGCAAAAGACTTGTATTACCATCAATACAGTAAATGTAAATTTATGATAAGAGCTGTTCCGTTTCAAGCACTTTTTAATTGGCCCAACAAAACCCATTTACTCCTAAGAGGCATTGATTTTCTTTTCAGCTAAGTTTGACTGCCTGACATGTGGCAAAACCCATTATGATGCTTAAGTCTCCAGTCCAAGTTGATGAAAAATCAACAATCAGGAGTCCCAGGAATATGTGAGGGTTCCGTTCTTGAGAACTGTCCAGAAACCAAATTTTCCATAAGTTAGAAATTAACAATTTCTCCCAAAATCATAACCTAATTTCTTCAACTTCGACACTCTTGGGGATTGATTTACAAAAGGTAAACTGGGGAAAGTTAATGAAGGTAATAGGAATTGATATTAGCAGGTGAACGATAACAAATATTTGTCTAAATGTAGACTGATGGGCATTGCTGATTGGATCAGCAAAGAAACCATTGAGAGTCCTCTTGTGAAGGTGGCTCAAGGTTTGTAACCTTTGAGCTCACTTGAAGAAAGGTTAGGAGAAGGAATATGTTTTTTTTTCCTTGTGCGAGTTCTGCATAATATTCTAGTTCAGAGGTTTGACTACTTGAGAGAGCAATGCAGTCTGTGAGAGTTTGCAAAAAGTCAGATTTCCTTAAATCAGATCTTCCACAACTTGGTGTCCCCTGGAACTGTCCACTTGCCTAACATTGATGGGGTAGTCCCCATCTATCTAAAATAAAGAAATTAGGTGACACATAGCCACTCCGCACAATGCTGGAACGCACACGTTTGGGAAAGATATCAAAACACAAGAAAGGATGTAGAGGAAACTGAATGAGATTTTGCCAGAGGTGTTTCACTTAACTTAAAGTGGAAAGATGAAAGAAGCTGGTGTTGTTCTCCTTAGATCAAAGCTTAAGGGGAAATTAAATGGAAATGTTCCAAGTCTTGAAGGCTTTTTTTTTCAGAGTAAGGACAAATGGTTTCTATTGTCAAAAGTTGAATAACTAAAAGATTTTGATTTAAGATAATTGTCAGAGGAGAAGGACATTTTCTGTGTAGCAACTTGTTATAATCTGGAATGCATGGCTTGAAAAGGTGCTGGAAACAATTAAAGTTTTCAACAGTGGATTGAATAAATGCTTACAGAAGAGTTTGCATGGAGTTTTGTTGAAAGGGATGGAGAGAGAAAGTAATTGGATAAATCTTTCAAACCACTGACAAAACACAATAAGTCAAATGATCTATTTCTGAGCTGCATTCATTTATTTATTCAATGCACCAAAGCTTGTGGGTACCCATGTTTTTGTTATGGTTCTAACAGAGATTAAGCAGATAAGCAAATCAACAGCAAGCTTGGTGGAACTACCCAAACTATTATGGTTTGGGATTTCAAGATTATCTTAAGCACAGTCAGTAGAACACATGCCCTAGTGGTAGATGGAATTCTGGAGGCTCTGGTTGATAGAACTTTGCTGGGGACAACTTCTAGAGATAAAGGAAAGCAGGTCAGTTATCTGTGGCCTTTGAAGCCATTGGAACAGACAACATGTTGTGTGTATCTGACAGGCAACAGGTATCCAAGACATATTGCTATCCCAATCATTTTTGAAGTGTTTTGCCTGTTAGCCAAAATTGGAGAGAGCTCAATGTAAATCTGTTCAATCAGGAGTGGGTATTCTCTTGGATAGTTAAGCACAACTGCATGAACATTAATCAGATATACTGTTTAAAGCATTCTTCTGAACCATAGTTTTAACTCGTAACATGTTTCTAGTTTCCCCAATCCAAGGTGAAGCTTCTGGTGAGGATGATTGGGCGGCTAATTAATTTTGACTCATTTTACTATGGTCTATTGCAGTGGTTCCCAACCTTTTTCTTTCCACTCAAATACCACTTTAAGCAATCCCTATCCCATCAGTGCTCTGTGATTATAAAGGGATTGCTTAAGGTGGTATGTGAGTGGGAAGGGAAGGTTCAGAATCAGTGCTCTCGACCCAATTGTTACTGAAATATTTTGCTTGAGAAAAATTGTCATTGCCCCCCATTTCCTTTGGAGTTATGAAACCTTGCACATAACAAATCAATTAGATACGATTAAAACAGTGGCTTTCAAACTTTTTCTTTCCACCCACATACCACCTTCAGCAAATCCCTGACTAATCACAGAGCAACAATGGCATAGGGAATACTTAAAGTGAAATGTGAGTGGAAAGAAAAAGGTTGGGAACCACTGGTCTGTTGGAATAAGAGAGAGGGGACAGCTTTTCCTTTTTCTCCAATCAAAAGACCTGTAAATCATTTTTATCAGGTTCCAAAGTTTTCAGTGTGTATGACATGGCTGCAAATAGTTTAGAGTGCACTGCTTGGTTAGGAAAAGCTCACATTTCAATTTGCTTTGTTTAACTGAAGTTAGCCTGCACCTGAATATATCCATTATTGAGATATTGCTTTGCATAGCATATCAGAATATGTGGCCTGAAGTGTAAATAAACCATTGTCTGCTTTTCACGTAGTTGAATCAATTCCTTAACTTGCATTTAGATCTGGTTGTGGTACCATTTAAACTGGGTAGCTAAACTATTAACCTTAACTCCAGTACACAAATGTAACACCTCCTCACCATATACATAAGGAGACATGTCATTGTATTGTAGAAATATGTGTTGGAGGAAACTACTTAACCCTTGAGCCTGTTATTTTATTCACGTATCATGGCTGTCCTATTTCCTAACTCCAATGATGTACCTTTGATCCACTTCCCTTAATACTGATAAGTACCAAAAATCTGTCTGACATTCTAATAAATGGAACAGAATTAATATTTTAACTGATTTATTCAATCAAGGTATCTTCTGCCCTCAGTTGTTCATAAGGCTACCATGAGAGAGCATCTGAGCAGGTGGGCCAGGTCAAGTATATCTCCATCTCGTTCACCACTGTTCTTACTGCAGGTGTTCATGATGTTCAACCCAGGGGTCTCCTCTTGATATTATCTGTATCACCCATCAAACCAGAGGTGGATTGCTAATCCTCTTTCATAGCTTCATCTGTCTGGTTATTTAAACAAAGTACATATAAATGTGTAGGAGACAAAAATAAAGTTCTTAGAATCCAGCCTCCAATTTTGATGGAATTTTGCTTTCAAGGTGAAGAGTTCCCTGAAGCTTTGGCGCATGTCCATCACAGCCCACGATGATGGCACACCTCATTGTTTCCTCTGAGTGTAATGTACTCTTTCATATGCCTCCCTGTAGCTAGTCATTTAATAAAAAATGATGAGGCCACTGATTCCCTACATATCTATCCATTTTACATTATTCTCCAAGTAGGCTTTCCAAGCAGAATTTACCAATTACATTTTCTAATTATTAAACATTTTAGAAATGTTATTGTTATCCTTGGTGTTTTGATTTCATATCAATAAAAATCCTATTGGCTGGCCTATTCCTTCAGGTCTTTTTTTCACTATTTTGAAGCAATACCAAAACAGGATTTTTATTATATCTTGTAATTATATGCAATAATTTAAATTTTGTTCTATTTAAAGGAGCCCACAGTAATTGTTAACATTCATCACAGGTCATTGCAAAGGAAGAACACCCCGCTGGTGAATCTAACAGACACTTCGTAAATGGGTACTCGAATCATCAAAATAAGGATCCTCTTTATCCAGTCAATTTTATGAGATGCTGAATCCTATATTCCACCGCCTCTTTTTGTAACAATATTATAATGCTTATCTTAATTTCCCTAATCTTGAATGGAGCCCGGCTGAAGCTTTTAGAGGGAGCAGAGTTAGAGACTTGAGGCTCAAATACAAAATGAAGCAATAATCTGAGCTGATGCACAAAATGCAGCACAAATAGAGCATTGCACTGCTGAAGGTACTGTCATTTGGGTGGAGATATTGAATCAAGATATTAAATCCAAAAAAACATGGAAGGAGACCAAGCAGTTGAAATATGCTGGCCGCTATCCAATTGCCCGTTCAAATGTTTCTAAATGAAAATCAGCTGCTCTGTTTTCAATGTTATAATATTATTAATCGTCAACCACTTTAGGATGTTGCAAACATTTCTTTAATTTACTTCCTTTCCTTAATTCTTCAAATTGACAAATTTAGAAAAGAGCAACTTGAACTGCTCTTTAGAAGCCTCGCTACAAACAAAACACCTGTACTGAAATAAAACCTGGATTGACTACAAGACTGTCCAAAAATAATCAATGAATATCATTTGAATTATTATGGTTAGTTGACATACAGTACCTTAAAGCTGTTAGATTATCAAATCCATTTCAGTGTTCATACACTGAGCATTTACAATTAATAGAATTCACAGCATAAGCCATCCTATTGAACCCCAATGGTCTTTGCTGGTGCTTATACTCAACATGTGTATGTGTGTAAATATGAGGAAATTGACTCTTCAGCAAATAACAGCTGTGATAAACATTAGCACCCCCAATCAATTAAATGTTCCACTACTGCAAAAGCAATGTGTGGAAGCACCACAGTCAAGGGTCCTGCTGCCAATTGACACTGTAACAAACTCTCAAACACTTCAAGGATGTATTATTTAATGGGGAAACACAACAGGCATCAATGCATTGTAAGACAATCTACTGATTCGTTGATAGAATGTATGTAGAGAAAGATGTGCACCAATCATATTTTCTATACTGAATATATGGAGGTGCAGGTTCAATCTGCAACATGAACTGGAGAAACTTGAAAGGGAGGGCCAGGATCACCAGTACAGGGTAGGTGTGACTGTTGATATATGAATAGATCTGGTTCAGACAGAAAATTGGAATTCCTAGAGGGTGATCCATTTAATTCCATTTCTGGTAAACCTCCTTCTATATAATTTCCAGTATCTATTAAATATTGTGCCATTATGGAAGAATGGGACAACATTTGTAAAAATATCAAAATAATGTCAAGAACCTTGAGAGTGTGCCTAATTCAGTTTAAGATTCTGCACTGTTTTTAATGGGACTCCAGCAAGGTTATATAGATCAGGGTTGAAAAATACTGCTGAATGCTGGACTTACTCTTGCTCTTTGGTCTTGTCCCAGAATTCAAGAGTTTTGGATTATGATACGTAAGTATATTGGTGAAGTTTCAGGTATTCAAATTTCTTTCTTCCCCAGAATCTTTGTCTTGGGAGACACACTCAGACTCAGGAAAGTATAATGGTAGGAAGACAAATTATACTTAGAGGTTGCAATAATTTGGGGAGGTGGGGGGGGAATCATTTCAGGAGTGGGCTCAAAAATAGCCAAAGTGGCAGCATTTGAACACGTCTTCCAAAGAGTTTGATAAATTGGACGTCTAGACACAAAAATGGGGCAGATCGCTAGGTTTCCTGGAGGTGGGGGGGGAATAGTGATGGATGTCATGGTGACACATATGAATGAATGGCAGTTTTTCTGTTATTAGAGGTTAAAATGCATACATATGGTTATTTATAATGATTTTTTTGCTGCATTGTTTGTTTCAATTTTATGGATAAGTTTATGTTTTGTAACTTATGATTTACATAAGTTTAACACTGACTCAAGTATTTGGAAAAACTTTTTTAAAGAACAATAAATTTTAAATCATAAAAAAATTGTGTCATTTACTTTATTGCTTCCTATTTTTGACAGCCTTGACTCAAGCTAAATCTTGGCAAAATGACTCTTCATTGATGCAAAATATTCACACCATTCATTTCTCCTCTGATTCTGTCTAACATAATGAATATCTCAATCATTTTCTGCAGTTATTTTGCAAATCCCCAAATCGAAATGATTTCCACTCTGGTCAATCTGTGGATTAAATGACCTCAAGGATTCTAAAGAGGAAATATGACAATGAATTAATTGGAGCATTTATGATCTTTTCCCAATTATGGTTATGGCAAAGTTGCAGCAAACCAATGTCGTGAATTCTGTAGAGTTTTGCAGAACATAGTCCAGAAACAGGCCTTCCTGGGCTGAACATAATCAAAAATAATTATTCCTTGTGAAGCTACGTCCACAGTGTATTTGGGAGTTCAAGAATTTAGCTTCAGTGATGATGAATGATTGGTGATAACATTTCCAAGTCAGATCGGTGGGTGACTTGAACAGAACCAGAATGAAAAGCTGTTCCCATGCCCCTGATGCCTTTGTAATGACACGTGAAATTAGAATACATTTGTTAACATAGACAAATAATGGCGTATGTGTGCCTTGTCTCAAGGAGGAGTTGAGGTAGAGGTGACTTCCTTTTTATGCAATAAATATTTGAAGCAAACAAAGATGAAAATGTATAGGACAGCAATGATATTTTGTATTTTTATGATATGGTGAACTAAATTTCTTGCCTTCTGTGGTCGTACTGCACCTTCACAAAACTGAATGCATGAATTCATGTGCAATAGAACACAGATTGGAAATTGAGGTGTGGAAATGATCCCCACAAGATAGCATATCCATCAAACAGATCAGTTCAAATTCCACATCTGGAAAACAACATCCAAAAAACCCACAAATGCCAATGGATAGATTCTTCCCTGGGGTTCTAATGCAATGGTTATTGGAATGCCATTTCATCATCTTATGTCATGAGAGTCTGAACGCTGGCTGAAGGATAAATGAGTAGGCTGCTCCTAGTTCTACTTGTTAAATCATATAATAGCAAGGTTATCCAGACACTGAGGAATACACTGATATAACATTTAGGACTGTATAGCAACCCAGTGCCATGGTGCCTTAACCACAGGGAAATAAATATGAATCAATTTCACCTTCTTAAGCTCTGCATTTTCAGAAAACTTTTGACAGATCTTGAGATTGGAGAAGTCAGAAATTTGATCTATTTGTTTTCATGAATGAAATACTGTCAGTTTACCTTAAATCATATTTTTGGTCCTTTTTAAAGTCAACCCACAAAGATAACAACCAATATTTTTATATTTCGTGCTCTCAAGCTTTTCAGTAAACAGTTTAATGTTTAAAAAGGTTCATATTTAAGTTGTTGAATTTCAAAATGGAGCTCGGGATCTAATGAATACATTTTATATATTTCCCTAATTATCTGCACAGACATGAAGTGCACACATGCTTCAATGTATACTTTCTTATATCAAGAGAATCTCAGCAATGAGGTGAAAGCGATAATTCAAACGAATTGTAATGAAAATTCCAGGGACTATGAGTGTAAAACTGAAATAGATGTGAAAAGTCACAAGCGATTGAGTTATTGCCACAAAGATATTGACTGACATTTGTAACCCTTTCTGCAATATGGTCTGCAGTTTATTTTATCTCAGATTGTTTCTTTTTCAGTTGTCTCTCCACTTTGCAGTCAGTGCATTGAAACTGGTAGAGAGGGAACAATATAAATTTAATGGGTGATAAAGATTGCAGTGGCAGTTGACAAGGAAGTATATGGTACATGTTATGATATAATTCACAAAATATTTAACCTTTTTTTGTCCGTTTGGTCATTCTGCTTCTCAGTTTACCATTGCTATGCCCATTGCTCTTCAAACCTGAAGAATATTTTAAACAAAATATAACTGATTTGCTCTTTTTCCAGTCTTTATAAATTTCAAAGGACCAACAAAGCTACTGTAAAATAGGTGGGTGGCAGAATCTGGGGAAATAATGAGAATAAACATGGGTTTAAAATAAATGGATCACTTATGCAGGAGGGTCTGTTTCCATGTTATATCTCTCTATGAGTCTTGTACTTATTAAAAGCATATAACATTCAAAATTCCTGCACTGATAAAGTTGTGGCCATTTTCAATCATAAATCACCTGGATCTTTTATTGAACATGAGTCATCTCCTTCCCATATCATCGATCAAAGACTCTCCTGCCCCTATCGCAAAATATACACTATTTTCATGCATGCTAAAATTGTGTAGTTCATCTTCTTGTGTTGTTGTGTCAATTAGAGGTCTATGGGATTCACGTGGCCCACTGCAGGTACCCAAGCCTAAAGCTCCAGGGCAGAATTGAGGGGTTGCTATCTTTTGGAGAGGCTGCTAAATCATAGCCCAATCTGTTTCCTTCGATAGCCATAACAGAATCATTGAATGACTGCAGAACAGAAGGAGAACATTTGGCCTATCATATTCAAGCTGGTTATCTGCAAGAACTAGCTAAACCCACCAGATCTTTGCCTGTGGATTTGCAAATTTTACGAGACATTATATTGCTCCACTTTCCTTTTGAAACCCATAATGGAACCCACCTCCACCACAATGAAGGTAGGGCATTCCAAATTCCATCTGCCTATAGAGTAAAAAAAAAGGCTTTCCTCATGCTGCACTTAATTCTCTTCCATTGGTTTCAGCCTTCAAATCCTCAGGCAAATGAATAGCCTTCCACTGTCCACTCTTTCCAAATTGTCAATCAATACTACAATGCTATTCAATGGTATCCCAACACGCAAATTCAAATTGTCTGAGAGACAATTCTGATGTCCTCATGAATTATTTGGGATTATCATGTTATTGTTTGTGAGAATTTTAAGTGTTCAATTTGGTTGTTATGTTCTTTGCATAAAAACAGAGGTGATACTCCAAAAAGCAGGGTCTCTCTGCATTCTCAACCAGATGTTAAACAATCCCTGGAACTCATTTTGTGGACAGGCTTCATTTCCTGGACATATGTAATCCCCCTATCTATATCAGACTTGTGAAACCTAAATGCAAATTGATGGCTGTGTTTTCTACATTTCAAGGGTACTTAAAAGAGGAAAGCCTGTTTGAATTTAGTGAATGTATGTATTTCTAGGATGGCATGTCATTGGGCTGAGAGTTTTGAAAAGCAAATTTCAAACAAGTGAAACAATAAACCTACTTGAAAATCTTGATAAAGTGTCTGCCCTGAAATGTTGACTGACCGTTTCTCACCAGCCTGATCTGCTGAGTCCCTGCAGCTTCTTTATTAACCTCCACTACTTGCCGTTTTTGTTTTTCTCCATGGACTTAATTCTCAGTTTCCTATTTGCTAAATAGCTCAATTATCATCACTGGCGTCACTGGGAGGATGTGGGTGGCGGGGGGGGGGGGGGGGGATCCACCATCAGAGGGTGTGACATCAAAATGTCTATAAAATTTGTGTGCTTCCGCAGAAATGTATTATTATTTATAAAAATATCCCTGTAGTTAGTTATAACAACAAAAACATATCTCATAAGCCCAGTTTACATATATCAATTTACCTACAAGGCTAAAACTATGCTAATTTACTTTTTGCACCTTCTATTGCACTGTCATTATTACCCAATTACCATGATGCTTCGAATCACATGGTTTCATCTGCACACGTGACAAGCGCGCGCTGTTGTTTTCATTGCTGCTGGTGTTTTTATAGTTGCTGATCTACAATATTGTGGTAATTAGTATTTGTGAACCTATATCAATAACATTTTTGAGAATGAAATAGCAATCAAAGGGAAATAAGGAGAAAAATCAAAAAAGACTTCCACTCAGTTACTAATAATGTAATTCAATGTAGAATAATTTTACAAAACAATTGTGTTGTTAGTATTCATAGAATCTAAGAAATATTACATTTAAGCAATTTACAACTAAATTTATCACATATTATTCTATATTCATGTAACTATATATTTTTTCAAATATTATAAATTCGTCTTTTTTTTATTGTGCAGGAATATTTTGTCATTCCACATGAAGTGCATGAATCAATATCAAAGAGGCCGAGTGGATGCCAGGAAAAGAGGCAAGAATTAAATCACTCAAAACACTTGCTAGATCCATACTTCAATATGTCAAAAGACGGGATGATGGCCAGGGTTCATCAAAAGACACTGTTCCTCAGTCTCTAATTGATAAAGCTGATTCTTCTAATGCTGACATGCATTCTGCAGAAGAACAAGGAGTGGAAATGGCCGAATTGGAAGTGGAAGAAAGGACTGAAAGTGACTCTAGCCAAATGATACTGTAAATGAGAGGAGTGACGTTAATGAGAAAGGTTTGAAAATTTTAAGTGATGTTTCTTTCTGGGAGATATCAATTCCAGATAATTTTTGGGTTGAAATCATCAAAAACATTTTTGTTCTTTCCAGAACAAAGATGGGCTTTTCAGTGTGGTGGCAAGGCAAGATGCAAAAGCCAAGGGAGATGTGCGCTAGCTTTCAAATGCATAGTTCTACAAGGTGATGCCAAATAGTGAGAATATTTCATGGTCATGGAGGGTTGATCAGGGAGAATTTATTTTGTTTTTGGTGCAAACTGTTCACCATTAGTGCCACAGATATGACATCCAAATTTGTGACTGGGTCTCAGAAGTGGTGGAAACTAAGCCCGAAAATGCATAACCATGAGATGTCCAAAGAGTACCTATGTTGTCTTCAAAAGTGTAAAACCTTGGCAGCAGGACTGAGGCTGCACAAGACCCTTGGTGCCAAAACTTTTGCTTTGATGGAAACGGAGAAGAAAGAGTGGAGGGACATCTTGTACAGATTGCTTGATTTCTTGCCAAGCAGGGTCTGGCATTCTGTGGCCACAAGGAAAATTAATCTTCATTGAATAAAGGGAACTTTCTTGAGATGGTTGAGATGCTTTCGACATATGATCCAGTGCTGAAAGATCACCTGATGAGATTAAACATGTAAACTTAAAGTATCAGTCTCTTAGCTTGCACCAAAACCTCAGAATGAGTTTTAAGTGCCCTGGCAAATCATGTGAAGGAGTGGCTTGTCATGGACATAAAGTCTGCAAAGTACTTTGGGATCATGTTCAACAACACACCTGACATATCACACACTGATCAGACATCTGAAATGATCAGATATGTAAAAATCAACAAAAGGACAGTTGAAGTGAAAGAAGTATTTCCAGGATATTTCCCTTTAAAGGAGAAAAAAGCTGTTGTCCTCAGTTTTGGCATTCATAAAAACAGGAAAGTGATGGAGTGGACATAATGATGTGCTGTCCTCAAGGTTATGATAACACTACCACGCTGGCTGAAATCCGTGGAGGTGTACAAGTCATTCTTAAGGGAAAGAATAAGAAAGCTATTTTTAATGGATGCAGGCTCAGCGTCATGGGGGGGGGGAGGGGATCTGAGGGCCATGCCCCCCTCCCAAAATGAGTTGTTGTGCTTCCTACCCACCCGCAGCACTAGTGTCACATGGTTTCATCTCCACGAGCTATAAGTACGCGCACTTGTCTGTTACGGGAAGTGTGACGGTGGCGCACGGAGGAGGTTCATGGTAGGTATGGCACCCCCATGCCCCAACCCCCCGAGTGAATTTTTGAACATCAGTTTGTGCACCCCTGTGGTCACCCTAATGCCCCCCTGATTTGTTCTGGCACCGACTCTGAATGAATGTGTGGACCATTCACTTATCTCATGCAGTCAGCACTTTTTTGCTGAAAATGCATCGTTTGTGACCATTTTTTGTAACTCTTGAGACCATGTTTTCTTTCTTTGCTACTTCCACCAATTGATAGGATGTGTTAATTGATCATACTGGAGTGTCAGTGAAAAGGCTATCAACAACATGCTTGTCATGATGCCATTAAGCCCGTTAAAGAAAAGTTCAATAGTTTTGGTGGTGTTTGAAGCTCTTTGTGATCCATATGAAAATTTGGACACAAGAGGAGCAGCACAAGGTCTTTTGCCTGCTGTCAATTATTTCAATTTTCTGTGCTACCTGTACTTCTGGCGTGATGTACTTATGGAAGTTAATCTCACACAGCAGTACCTGCAGACTAAGGGCTCAACTCTCGATAAGGTGGTGACAAAGCTGAAGGTGCTGAGACATTTTCTGCATGAGGAGCGCAGTTACCTAGTGGAACATACAAATGAACAAGTGCTTTTAAAATATGGATTTACAGTAGAAAGAAGAGCCAGGTTCAAGAAGAGGATGGCAGGGGAGAAGGCAAAGTGACGCTGGACTACTCTGCAAGAAGAAAATAAGAGGGCGATGCTTGAGTGGATTGATCACTTTCATTCTGAACTCCAGATCAGATCAAGAGCCATCAAGGGGTTAGTAGCCATGTTTGAGCCTGTTCAAGCAAAGAGTCACATGTCTACCACTAAAGAAGAGTTAAAGGTATCCATTCCAAAATTGACTACTTTCTATGCTGATGCATCTGAGAGGGAGCTTTTAATAGAAATACCAAGGCTGAGAAGGCACCTGAAAGCAGCAGAGATTGATCTAGCAGCAGCCAAAGATTGGGCAACATCAAACATTTATAGCTGAATGGGACTTTGTGGAATCTCTGCCAAGCCTAAAATTATTTCTGATGATCTGTGTGTCCGTGGCTTCGTGTGAGAAGACCTTTTCAAAACTGAAACTTGTAAAGAACTATTTGTGATCTACCATGGGACAGCTAAGGCCTTCCTATCTTGTGGTATCATCAATTGAACGCGAGTTGACGAAAGGCATTGATTTCGATGAAGTGATTCACAAGCTCACAGCTTTGAAGGCTAGGAAAGTTCTGAATTATTCGAGATGTTTCCTAAGTGCTGAAATGCTTGTGTATTTGACCCTGTTTATTTTTATGGTATTATTTCATTTATCGCTATGTTTCCATATGCGTTTGTCTACAAGTTCTGCATTATTTAGGCCATTATTGATTATGAAAACCATTAATATATCTCATGTAACAATAAAGTTTAATGTTAAAATCAACATAATTTTGATGTAGTTCTTAAATGTTTTTATTTTGAATTCTATTATTTTCTTTCCGAATATAACCACATCAAATTATGTAAATATGAATACATTTAGGCTGTGCATACCTGATATTGCAATTTAAAGACGTAATTTTGATTTTGGTAGTTGTTTATCTCACTACTATTCCTATTACATTCAGTGATCTATGGGATTTACGATTTGCAAGTAACATTAGTACAAAAAACATTACTAAGGATTTTGTATGGTCTGGTACGGGAGGAGGTCCATGGGTGGGGGGGGGGGGTAGAGAGGTGACACCATGAGTTACCGCGTTGGGTGACACCATTGATCATTGTTACTTTGTTATAAAATGCAGACACATAATAACACCAAGAAAAGTTTCATTAGGCCACTTGCGTATTATTCACTCTGTGCTTTTAGACTTGGGGTTTCTGAAAGACTATTCTTTTACTTTTTACCCTCTTTTGTTATTTTACGGGTAACAACTTCAGTTCTTCATCCCCTATTTCATCTGCCACTCTTGGTTAGCATTTGTGAAGGGGACTGGTTGGATTCTCCATTAATCTTTCTGTATGAGCAAGTTACTTGCTCTTAGTGATGGAAGGGGTCCAACCATCCTGGCTGATACACTGTGATAAGCTCATTCATCTTTATTTGAGTCCCAGCTGACACCAGAGTCCATGGATGACAGGGGTTAAGTTACTGAATGGTCATTGCCTTCTCGTTTGGCTTTTTCATGTACCTCTTAAACATCTTCCTGAAGCCAACTCGATGATTTGTGCCAATTTCATGAGGGCACAGTGTGGAACATCCGATAACTTTCTACATGGCTGGTTTTATGCAATCTTAACTTGCACATCTCCAGCCTCCACGTCTGTCAAAACAATTTTTGTGGTTGTTATAGTTTTATAGTTCTTGATAGAGCTATGAGCAGCGAGGGTCTCTGCAGCAAAAATGTCACGACACAGGCTGACTATTTTTTTACAGTAATTTCACAGTGTCATTTTGTGATTATTTCATTGATGGTTTTGAACCTTGACTGAAATGAATTGCGGCCTTTAACCCACCTCCTGATACAACTGGTGGGTTTAAATGACAGTGATGGTGGAATTGTTAAGGATCAAAGGAATGGAAAAATAAAACAGAAATAACGCACAAAGCTTTTAACTCTTCAAGGACAATCTCTGCAGCAAGTGTAGGAGATAAAGAAAGCAGGTTAGATGCCTCTTTATTGACCTATGGAAGGATGTGCCAGGTGATACTTCTTACTAGGACAAGTAGAAAAAATTGAACCCATACTAATTAAAAGAATGATTCGTAGACATACACTCATAGAGCCGTGCAGCACAGACACAGATCCTCCGCTACAATTCAACCATGCTGAACAAATGCCTTATCTACGCAAATCCCATTTACCTATATTTGGCCAATGGCCCCCTAATCATTTCCTAACTATGTACCTCTCTAAATGTATTTAAACCATTACAATTAAACCTGCCTTAACCTCTTCTTCTCACAGTTTATTCCAAATACCCACCACTTAAAGTCCACTTTAAATCTTTCCCCTCTCACCTATTTTTGGAGGTCTCTAGTTTTATACCCTCCAGCCCTGGGAAAAATACTGTGGCCAGCCACCTCTACAGCATCCACCTCAGCCTCTAACCTTCCAGAGAAAACAATCCAAACCTATCCAATGGGATTGAAGCACATAAAATTCTGAGGTGGGGGATAACAGGATCCAGATTCAGAGAATGTGCTCCATCAAAAGGAAATATAGAACAGTTTTGGGGACTTCCATTTGAATATGGAATTGTTTATTTGTCACCTGTACTAAAATACAGTGAGAAGCTTCATTTTGTGTGCTGTCCAGGCAATCCAACTCATACAGCAGGTGGTGCAATAATAACAGATGAACTGATAAATAGACAAGTAAGAGCTGGGAGCAGTGGAGAAATAGCGCAGGATACAAAAAAAGTACAAAAAAAACATACTGCAAGAAATTAAGAAGAGAATATTTATGAAAAACAGTGCAGAGGCATCAACCTTTGCCTGTGATCAATCCATTCAAAAGAAAAGAAACTGTCTTCGAGTCTGTAGGTTCTTGGGAACATGCATCTTTCGCCCAACGGAAGGGGGAGGAAGAGAGTATGGCCACTAAAATGAAAAGAAAGACGAATTAGTCCTTTCCCAAATGAATCTTTAAAGTTCTCGACCGAAGCTGAATTGCTTTGGGCTGTTAAAAGGTCAAGGATTGTGGGGGTAGAGCATTTAATTGGAATTGAGGCCACTCTCTGATTGAATGGTGTATCAGGCCCAAAGGTGGTTAAAAGGCCAAGTCCTGATCCTGATTTTATTTCTAATATTTTTTAGGAATGTTCTTGGCTCCATGATATCCAATTATGATACTGACAGATGGAAAGCTACAAAAAAGGCCTTGAGATGATGTGTTTAATGAATGGTTCTTGATTCATTTATTGTGCGGATTACAATGTAAGTTTAAACTGTTGCTTCTGTAGAATAATATTTAATAATTATTTTGTAAAAAAAACCAACTACCCAAGCATTCATTTCTGCATTGTCTATGACAATTTCACTCATGTTTAACTACTCAAATGAGATTCCATCTTCATATTGTTCCTGTAATCATTTAGGTTACTTTTGAAGGTCCTTTGTCATTATTCATTGTTAATGAACAAACTACACAACCACAAGAGGCAATTGACTTCTTAGGATTGAAAAATTAAAGAACAATTTCAGAGTAAGGTCAAAGAATAACTGATTGCTGTTAATGACTGGGACAAATAACGACCACAAAATATTACTGTGGGGACTTTTCAAAATATTCTAGCTATTCAAATGATACTTGCAACATCACATAGATCTTTTTAAATTTGAAATTAGTTTTGCAATTCCTGCAATTGATAGGTCAGAGGCCATGGGGAAATTATACCATGATAGAATCCAAGGTCTTACACTGCCAAAGCTATTGTGATTTTGTGTGGGTATTCCCTGTTAAATCAATTCCAATTAATTTTGAATTTAATGTGCATTACGCTGCTAATACAGAAGGAGACAATTCCGTCCATTGTGCCTGTGTTAGTTCTTTCACAAAAAGGGCTGCGTAATTCATTCCATCACATTGGGCTTCCCCGACAGCTCTAAACATTCTCTCTTTTTAGCCAATTCACTCTTGCAAGTTACTGCCGAATC
This sequence comes from Narcine bancroftii, assembly GCF_036971445.1. Lineage (NCBI taxonomy): Eukaryota > Metazoa > Chordata > Chondrichthyes > Torpediniformes > Narcinidae > Narcine > Narcine bancroftii. Next base: position 249,697,538 of record NC_091470.1, read on the forward strand.
TGCTTCCACTGCCCTTTCAGTATTAGATGGCTGAAATTAATTTGCATCTTACAAATTATATGATTAACCAATTGTGGTCATGGGGGACAGAATCTGAATTCAAATGTCTTCACAGAATGGGTCGAAGAATATAATTACATTTTGTACCCTGATTATGCAAGTACTTTCAAAGGATATGAATGGATCTAAATTTCCATAGTCACATGCAAGACTGAATGCCAAGTCATCATGACATATTAGAATACATAGATAAGAAAATAATTCCCAAAGCTGGAAACATTGGTAATAAACACCACCATAGTACAATTGTTTAAATGTGCAGCCTACATTTAAAACAAGAAGCCTCATTCTTTGCCATGGAACATATTGATTTCTGCATATATATTTATATTGTGATCCCACTGGACAGCAGAATTTTGCACCAGCTTCTCAAAGACTGTAGAAGTTTCACAGACATTCAGTTTTTCTCAATAACCTAAAGACTCCACAAGTAAATATTTAACATGCCATCCTATAAATAAATCTCTGCATCCTTTGGGATACTCATATACAGTAAAATCCCTGGTATCTGGAATTCAAGCAACCAGCAGTCTCAGGTAACTGGCAAAAAAATTTTAAAAAAATTAAAATAAATAAGAATAAAATAACAGGTAAAAAATACATAAGCTTAAAATTATAAAAATAAATGTTCTCTGAAGTAACACATCATCCTTTGGTGAAGATGGGAGCAAATATTGCCTTGGTCGTGCTTTGCTCGCAGTAGCATTTGAATAAAGTTTGAATAAAGTTGTGTTTGCATAAAATGGTGTCGCCCAGGAATAAGAACTGGTTGATGCCACTCGCCTTTGGTGTGACTCTCTTAAAGTGTCTCCTTATCCTTGCTTAGTAAGAGTCACCCTGGTCAAAGGCTTTATCTGTAAACTTGGGGGAGGGGGGTCTTAATTATCTATAATGTTTCTGTTTATCTTTTGTCGAGCTCCGAAGAGAGGGAGTAACCTACAGATGCAGCGATGGTTAAATGTTTTCAGAGAATGTGACTGAAAATAAAATAAAATGCTTTAAGGTTTAACTATTCCTGCAAGTGAAGTTTGTTCAGTGTAAGTACAATATAATATTTTGTCATTTGGCTTTTAAATTCTTTATTCTTAATGCAGGTGTTTTCATTAGGCAATGTAAGAGTAAGTCTCAAGCAATTGGAAAATACACTTATCCGGCATCAACCAATCTCCATTAGGTGCTCATCACCATGGCTTTTACTGTATTTCATGGTATCTCGGTTTATTCTGAGACATGAAGACCCGTGTATATAATTGATCCAAAACTTATCTATGAAATGTTTTAGTAGATCATGAACCAAATCATGTCACCTTTGTATGCCAGGAGATATTTTTCATGAAAAATAGCAAATACTAAACTTAAAAATGACAACGGCCCAACTGCTTGCTTTCAAATCATACTGCAAATGCATTGGTCAAAAGCTAACATAAAATGAAAGGAAATAGGAAAGAATCAATCTTATAACATGAATAATATCCTTCCTTGTGAATGGAGGCATATTGTCCTTTCTACATTGTGATACCCTCTCAACCTATAAAAGTTAACCTTGAAACACACTCAGAATTTCTAATGCATTGAAAGACAGCTAGAAATAATGAAACCACAATATGTACGAATGCAAAGGTCTGAAGTTCCTCCATGTATCTGACTGCCTGTCTCTAAATAATATAATATTGCATTGTAAAACAATGTCTCCAAGCTCTTCAAATTGCTATAATTATGTTTCATGTAAATTCAATTTATTAATTAGTTTGCATTCTCTGCACAAATTAAAATTAAATGATACATGTATTTAGCATGGGGTTATTGAAATCATGATGCATTGTCTCAATTAAGGGTGGTTAATTTCCAAAATAGCATGAAGGAGGTATGAGTCATCACACTACACTCATAAGCTCTAAAGGTTCTGAAACCTTCATAAATTTAATATGTGCTTTACTGTCACTGCAGTCTAAATTGGTTTCAGATTGGTGTAGCATTACTGCTAATAGAAGGGCTGGTGAACTGATGGCTAGAAAGCATCACATGCGAATTGAGTTCTTTGAGTCTTAATTTAATCCTTTAAGAACAAAAGTCCAAGGCACCAATCTAATCCAAATTTGACTCATCCCCTCATAAGAAGAACAAAAGTGTAAAAAACTTTGCTGAATATGAGCATTGACATTGGAAATCCCACGGGTATCTTTTTATTTTGATGCAGAAATGTGTTTGAATCATATCATGACAGCTGAGACATTTGAATCAGATGAGAAAATAATGAAAAATAATAGCAACTAGAAAGCTACAGAAGATTGTTTAAAATCTCACCTTCGGGAGAGGAAATCTGCCATCCTTACCTGCTCTGGTCTGTCTATGTCTCCAGACCCACTCAAGTCCTTGACTGCTATCTTCTCCCTCTCTCCAGGGGTAATTAGAGATATATAATAAATGTTGACATTGACAGTGACAACATATTCAGTGAATTAATTATTCTTTAATGTATTATTATTTGCAACTGTCCAGAGCTTCCTCTGCAAACCGCTGGACCCTTTCGGCCCAATGAAAGATTCATGATGTTCCTAACCTTACATGAAGACTAATTTAACACCACTGAGTTCATCCTCTCAAGGCCTCGGCAGCAGCCTTATTTTCCTCAGTGGATGTCATTGCTCTCTTTTCAGATACCAAATTTCCAAATCTCATTTCCTTGACCCAAGCACTACAATATATTTAAATAAGGACAATATTCCCCCTAGCATATAGTTGACCATGAGTACATGTCAGAATATGAGAAGCAGTCCCTCACTGCTTCTATTCCATCTCTCCCTCCAGCACCACTTTCCTGTTCTAACCCTTGCGTGTTACAGTGTACAAAAACATCTGATAAATAAAAACCTCAATTAAATCAGGCATACATTGGAGAACTCCCAGAGCATTCCTCTCCACAAGATGTTAATTTATTACATTGCATTGTGTTTATATTTATATTGAATTATATCTATATTTACTAAGAACTAGAGGACATAGCCTCCAAATTTAGGGGAGTAGATTTAAGAGAGTGATGTGTGCATGCCTTCACCAGTCAAGCCATTGAGACAGGAGTTGGGACATCATGTTGCATTGTCGTTTATTGTCATCTGATTGGACAAATACAGCCTGACAAAACAGGGTTCTCCATTTCTCAATGCAAAACACAACCAGATATAACACACATACAGAAAAACAATACATATGAAGGACATGTTTCATGAATATGAGAGGCTTGGATGGCTAGTGTGTGCAGTTCCTTTCATTCAGCATTCTCACTGCCCTTTTGGAAGAAGCTGTTCCTCAGCCTGGTGGTGTTGGTTCTGATACTCCTCTATTTCTTTCTTGACAGCCACAGCTGAAAGATGCATGTGTGGGGTAGAAGAGGTCCACAATGATCTTCAGACAATGATCCTGGAGGATCATGTTAATGAGGGGAGGGGTGGGAGGGGAGGGAGACTCTAATAATCCTCTCTGCCACTTTTATGGTTCTGTCAATTGACCTCCAATCCATTTCTCTGCAGCAACTTCACGACACTGTGATGTAGCTAACCAGAAGGTTGACATAATTGTGTTAAAACCATTCGAGAAAGCACTTGGTGCATAGAGTACAGTTTTGGTAAGAAAGCTATTATTCAGCTGGAACAAAGATTAATGAGAAAGTTACTGGGAGGCTTGAATTTTAAGGAGGTTAGATAGGCAGGGACTTCTCTCCCAAGAGCATGGGAGACTGAGGGAAGACCTTACAGAGGTTGATAAAATCATGAGAGGCATTGATAAGGTGAATGATCATAATATTTATCCCGTGTGGTGATCAAAAACTAGAAGGCATAGATTACAGGTGAAAGGGAACTAGTTTAAAAAGGACCCAGGACATCATCTTCACTTGGAGGGTGGTGAGTATTTGGATCAAGTGGTAGAACAGGATACAATTGTAACACAATTGTAACATTTTAAAGACGTAAGCAGATATATGGATAGGAAAGGACTAAAGGGTTAGAGGGATATGGGTTGAACACAGTCAAATTGGTCAGAGTGGACACGTTGGGCCGAAGGGCCTATTTCCATACCATAAAACTCCATGAATCTATGACCACATTTACTATATTTAAGGCTGTAGTCTCTTCCAGAAAAGTTATTAATTCATTGCAACTCATTCTCAGTATTCCATTCCCCATAGCACAGACAGCTGGCTCTTGCAGAGAATCCACAAAGTCCTTTGGCAGCAGTGAAAGATCCCACATTACTATTTCAAGGAATACTGCTCTATCTTATAGTACTTGATCATTAATTGATCATGAATGGGAAAGTGGACCAAGGTATGACAGATGGAATTTATCACGGACATGTTCAAGGTGAAGCCTCCTGGCCTCTGAGGCCTGCCCTCAGGTTCCTTAAATAATACCCATTCCCCTACACCGGCAACACTTAAGCAAATTAGCTGGGCAAAGTATCATGTCTGTCCGTGGGAGCTTGCAGTAGGTGCAAATTGGTGGCTGCATTTCTTATACTGCAGCAGGGACCACTTTGAAATTAAAGAAGCACAAGAGCAGCAGATGCTAGAATCTGGAGGAAACCAGAGGAGGTGGAGGGACTGAGCAAGACAAGTGGCTCCATGAAGAGAAATAGCCAGTCATTGTTCTGACCATCCATTTCTCCCTGTGGATGCTGCCTGGTTTGCTGAATCCCTCCTGCTCCTCTTTGTTTACCCTTTGAAGTTATTTTATTTGCACTAAATAGTTAAAGGCCATATAGAAATGGAATTTGTTCCTTCTTTCATTTCCTTCACAGCAATTCCAAGGCCCATTGATGATCAGAGGCAGTCAGTTTTTCACTCTGTAGAATATATCCCTCTCTGTTGACAAGGTCCACAAGCCCATTATCAATCAACATCCTGTTTTTGGCAGAAGGTTGACGCACAGACAATGTCATTTGTCCCCCCATCAAAGCTCTTTGGTCAAATTCGAATGAGGTCTCCATCCTAACTCACCACAGTTTCGCTTTCTCGCATATTGCCAAAATCCATCTTAAATCTTACATGATTTCCAGGATCAGACTTTGGAACTTTTCTCTCATCCCCTGTGGCTTTCATGTAAATCTTTGGTGTTCTACAACATATCCAGTTCCCAGGGTGAGCACCTGCTCTCCCTCCTTCACCTACCACAGTGCTGCACTCTGCTCCCTCTCCTCTGGTATCTCTTCTTTTTCTGAAGATCCCTTTTCATGTCAATGCTTTGACCTTTCATAGTGGTTAGTTCCACAGCTCCAGTGGCACAGCTAGAAGTGCTAGAGTTCAATCCCAACGTCCTGTGTGGAATTTGGTAAAGGTTCCATTTTTGTCATGTAATACTGCATTTAGAATGTAACATACATGAAATTTTTTAACTTCTGTCCACCGTAAGGAAGAGAGAGATTCACCACTTTGTCCAGCGCCTCTCACAGAAACCTACAGCACCTGGTGTTCCAAAGCTGTCTCCCCTCCAAGTACTGACTTGACAATCTCGGGTGTATTCAGACTATTAGGTGCTGCTTGCATGCTCTCCCATTGACTATATAGGATCCCCCCAACCCCCAACAAGGGTCCAGGTTTCCAAAGGCATGCAGATCAGTAGGTTAATTGGCCCTTAGAATTTAGTTGAATGGTTGAAGTTCAGGGAGTTCATTGGAATATGAGAATATATAAAAAATGGGATCAATACAGGATTAGTGCAAATATGTGATTTGATAGGTTGAAGGGCCTGTTTCCCTGCTGTGTTTCTTTATGATTTATGACTCTATAAAGAGCCCATCCATTTTTGAAGACTTGACCAATAATGTTCCCATCTTCTGACCAGTGTCTTGCCTATCTCTCCTCCAACTGCAACTTTAGTCTACCAATAGCCCCATTAGTTGCATATTCATCCAACCAAAAGAATGATTTTTGACCAGCTCATTTCCTCACACACCATCCCCATCCTGAAGCACTTTTATTGTAATATTTTTTATCTCTGCATCACCTGGCAGCACAGGTTGATGGGGTGGTGAAGAGCATATATGGCATACATGCATTCATAAATAGGGCATGGAATATTCAGTTATAACATTGCAGCTATACAAAACATTAATTTGGCTGCACTTTGAGTATTGAGGCAGTTCTGGTTGAAACACTATAGGAAGGATTATGGTAGCCCTGGAGAGAGAGCAGAATAGATTCACTAGAATATGGCTTGGATTGGAGGACTTCAGTTTCAGGGAGAGTTTAGATGATTTGGGTTTGTTTTTCCTGGGGCAAAGAAGGCCAAGGGGTACAAAAGTATATAAAAATATGATTGACAGAGTGAATGGTTTGAATCTGTCTTCTCCTGAGCGGTGTATCATATACAAAATGTCATGAACTTTTGATAAGAGGAAGAAGTTGCAAAGGGGATCAGAGAGGAGTGTTTTTTTTACGCAGAGAGTGACTGATATTTGGAACTTCTTGCCAAAGTCGCTGTGGAATCAAATGTAATCAATAGCTTTGAGAGGCATTTAGCCAGGCAAATGAATAGGCAATTCATGGTAGGATATGGGCCAAATGCAGGTAAATGGGATTAGTGTCAATGGCAAAAAGGACTGCATGAATCTGATGAGTTGAAGAGTCTATATCTGTGGACTCCATGATTCTATGCTGGAATTCCACCTCGTGCAGTAGGGCTGGTGGCAATGGTGCTTCCACATAGTCTCATTCCACAAGAATATTTTCTTGACTGGTTTTGATCTTGTATTATCCATTATCAATAGGAATTGGGTGCCATTCCTGATCGTTTCTGACAGAATTTTGGAGATGACCAATTAGACTGGATCCTCAGGAGTTTTGTCATAAAAGATTGCTGGGCTAGTCCTCTGTTCTTTGAATTAGTTTTGCAGAGATTGTGGATCTTTTGGGTTCTCAACCTTGGGTGGGAAGTTCCTGAGTGTATACAAAGATGAGGCTGATGGGTTTGGGGATATGTGGAACTCAAAAATTTAACAGGAAGTGGAACTGAGGTAGTGGAATCTATTAAATAGAAGAGGCCTAAAAGATCATTTGGGGGATCTTCTGCTCTTACTTCTCTTTTTTTGCCCTCATCATGAAAGTCAAGTTATCTTTTAAGAACGAGATGAGCAATGTACAGTCATTTAGCATTTGATGTGACAATTCAGCACTTCATAAAATGGATTAATTTAAACATAAAATAGTTTATTGTGCCTCGACAAATCTAGATTCCATTGCTACACTAACTTTTGTGTTCCTGTGGATAAAAGAAAATCTATTGTTTTCCAACAGGGAGGAAGATAAATTTTATTATCCTTTCTTAAACCATTAGAATACACACATGTGCTTTAAAGAGCTTGATTAATACAAGTAAAAACACAAAAATAATTTCAGAATCTGGTTCATATAGTTATTGGCAACACGTTGTTTAATTGATGGAGCGTGAAATTTTATCATTTCTGAATGCATTTCTAAAATCAAATGCCATCGACTCATTCATTGATGGAAAAAAAATCTATGCTGTTACCACTTCATTGAAGTTATTGCCAATATGTACAGGGTATGCAAATATTGTGGCAGAAATTATTGATTTTGTTGTTTCATGTAAAGTTAAGCCAGTCGTTGAGGAGTGAAATTCAGATAGCGCAAAGTGGGAAAAGAGGAACAAATGCCTTCCAACCCAAAATCAAGACTATCAGAGAGAGAGACCAGCACAAAGATGAACCAGGAGCAATTGGATTGACAGGTTGGTGCACACAACAACGGAGAATAAACAGTGACATGTCAGATCGATGAGGGACCTGTACTTGAGGGTACATATGACGCGCTGGGGCAGAACAGATTATGAGGTGGCCTGATGGAGTTATATAAAATTTTGAGGCAGAAAGATAGTAAAAATTATTTTCTCCACGTGAATATCCAAAATAAAGGGTAAAGGTGTGAGATGAGAGGTGGGTATTTAGAGGATGTGGAGGCCATTTTTTTTAATACAGAGTAGTTGTGTGAAATGTGCTACCAGATGCGGTGGCGATGTCAGCTGTACTCACAACAGTTAGAAGCATCTACACAAGCAATTGAATCGTCAAGGCATAGAAGATTATGACCAATTGAGAGTACATGACACTGGTATGAATAAGTACAATAGCTGGCATACACATGGTGGGCTGAAGGTTCTGTTTATGTGCCTTACTACTCTATGACTTTTAAGGTCCTGCACTAGCACATAAAAGTGGAAGGACATTGGTTTTAACTTGAAGACTCCAGAATTGATTCTGTGGAAGTCTATTGAAAGCAGAGTCCCTAACCATTGCACCCACAATCTGCAAATATTGTTAACTTGCAAAAAGATTTCATCCACAAGGCTGGCATAGTTCAATGCCAATGCTTGGATTCCATTCATCAATTTCAGGTGCAGCAGTAGAAATAGCCATGAAATCCCCAGCCGTGGATAGAATTTTACAGAATTAGTCAAGATATCATTTACTATAGGTACGTCCTGAAGGATGTATCAATATCCCTCTCTCTCTTTGCCATTGACAAATATTTAGCTCACATGATAGTGATTACAATGGCAAACTGAACATTCCCCAAGCATGCTATTGAGAACATGGAACCTCAAATATTTGCCCTTTAGCCCAAAATTTCCTTGCTGACCATCATGCCTATAATAACCAATAATAATTCTGTTTACTGATTCTTGGTCTGCAGCCTTCTCTCTCTCTCTCTTGCCGATTCAAAATTCTCTGCTGTTTTCAATTCATATTTACATTTTTTAAAATTTCTTTATGGTCAATGAACACTTACCCAGGACAACACTTGACTTGGTTTAGGCGACCAAACATCTTTACTGTAAGGTAAAAAAAAAGGAAAGTCCTCAGTCTCATTTTGTCAATGAACAAAGACTTTGCAGCAATATAAGCCACATCATCTGGAGCACTCTTATCAATGCCTCTGCATGACCGAGACCTTTGGTCAGAGACCTTCCAACACTGCAATTTGTCTATTGATCATAACTCCACAGGGTTATAATCAAGTCTACTCAAAGGATCTTATGAAGTATGTCACTCTGCACTGTTGGAGATTTCCCTGTGATCTGCCACACGGCGAACCTTTGTATATATAATTAACCCTTTATGACTGTGAAATGCAGCTCAGGGGCAATTTAGTTTATTCATTCACAATAATGGATGATGCGAGCAATACCAACATTTATTGTCCATTCCTAATTGTCCTGAACTGAGGCAGCTGTTAAATGTCAATCACTGTGGTGGGTCTGGAGTTACAAAGAGGCTTGTCTGTCTGGTTTAAGTTAAAAATTGATAATTTCTTTACCTACATAATAGCAGTGAAGCAGATAGGATTTTATGATAAATCGTTAACTTCATTGTCATCAGTAGCAAGATTTTTTTTAATAGAACTCTGTTGTATTATTTAATAACTTGCATTTAACTTCCCAAGCTGATACTGTGGATTTGAACTCATGATATTGGATTAAAAGCCTGGAACTTTGGCTGGATGTCAGTCTGTTACTCCACTACACTACCACTATGGCAGTGAGCATGCTTAGGGTCTGTTTGGACCTCAACCTGCATGAATACACCAGCAGAGATTGGTCTGAAACCAGCAGAGTCTTGGTCTGGAAAGCATACCAATATTCTGCTGAAAGAATGCCCCTTTTGTTGTGTACTACAATTTTGGGTAGTGTAGTGAGATAATTGTATGTGTTGGCTGGCCCTCCCTCCGGGTGTCCTACCTTAGTCCTACCCATGTGAGCCCGGGCCATAAAGGTCGAGTCCCCTCTCCTTCCCGCTCATTCCTGGCCTTGGACCTGGGCCAAGGTACAATAAAGCCTATTGTTCCCCTCAGTCTTTGTCGGAGTCATTATTGGGGCTACTGATAGTGCCCAACAATTTATTGTACTAGATTTTGGAGGTCTCTGGTAATGGAGAAATTGCTGCGCCCAGAACAGTTAGAAGTTGACCCCCAAGTCCCAGGTGCTTCAGTGCTCTTCGAACAATGGATGAACTGCTTCAATAACTTCCTCGACGCTGCTGCTGAGGTGGTCGACTCTGACAAGAAGTTAAAAATCCTTCAGGCACGAACGGCCTGACCATGCAAGGCAGTGTGACCTACAACGAGGAGATGGCTGAGCTACGGGCACTGTACAAGCCTAAAGTGAACGTGGTATACTCCCGTTACCTGCTGGCATCTAGAAAAAAACAGCCTGGTGAGTCCACTGAAGAGTTTGTCCGGTCCCTGGTCACACTAGGAAAAGACTGTTTGGGGGAACCCAAGGTCACTATATCCCTAACCCAGTGCGTGGAAGAAATTATTTGAGATGCCTGCATGTCGGATCTGAGGTCAGATTACATCCGGCAATGACTCCTCGAGGAGGACCCAATCCCACTCAAAAAGGCTATCGACTTAATCAGAACCTTAGACATGGCCCAGTGCCACGCGGTGTCAATCGCGGGCAGAAGTGGGCCATCTCCATATGTTCCACCACGAGGGCCTTTGGCCTGGAACTCTGCATCAGGCGTTACCAACCCGACCACGGCTGCAGTCACCCCAACGGCATCGTTGAGATGAAACTTCTGTGGGCAGTCCAAGCATTTGCGATGCCTCTGCCCTGCGAGGGGGTTACGTTTTCGGGCTGCGGGAAGAGGAGCCATTACCAGAAAGTCTGCAGGTTCAGACCACAGTCCAGGAGCAGCACGGTGTGCATTCCTGATGAGTTTCTGGCGCTGACCGCGTGCGCAGTAAGGGGAGTGCCATCTTGTCGGTCATCGCTCCCAACCTCAACACCTCGTCCCACTGCCCCGATGACGTCACTTCTGACCGCCACGACTCCACTTCTGTCTTCTTCTTCATTCAACACTGCATGGTCAACATGGAGGTTGCCATCTTGGGAAGGCCTCCCTGCTGCCGCCGACGATGAAGGGATGCCTATCCTGGCATCGGTGACTCTGAATCAAGCCAGCCCTCACCCGCTTTCGAACTCCATGATGTGGATCAAGGTGAATGGGCATAAAACGAACTGCCTTTTCAATAGTGGCAGCACGGAAAGTTTTGTGCACCCCGACGTGATCCAGAGACTCTCCCTCCTGGTCCGACCCATGACCGGGACGGTTTCAATGGCTGCAAGGGACCAACAGACCGGGGGTATTGTGTTGTGTCGATGACGGTGGGGGGGGGGGGGGGGGTGTTATAACAAATTTGTATTGTTCTTCTGCGCGCCAATCCTCCTGGGCCTTGACTTTCAGAGTCAGTCCAGGAGCATGACGATGGTGTTCGGGGGCCCTCAGCCACCACTGACTGTCCACAGCCACCAGTCCCCAACATCACCTTGTAGTCCCAGCACGCAGCAGGGACACCGTCCTGCGGGTTCAGTACCCAGTCTCCGGCACTGTCCTGCAACCTCACCACGCTATGGGTGCCCCCCCCCCCCCCAATCACTGTTTGCGAACCTCACCCCAGATTGTAAACCAATCGCCACCAAGAGTGGATGCTATAGCTTGGAGGACATGCAGTTCATCTGGGCTGAGGTTCAATGACTCCTGGCACCAGTCCCTGAAGAGCGCAGGTTCTCATGGTCAGAGGTGCAGGCAAGCCCCGGATGGTAATTGATTACAGTCAGACCATCAACTGCTTCAACCAGTTGGATGCTTCCCCGCTTCCCCATATGGCTGACTTTGTCAATAAGGTCGCTAAGTACAGAATTTTTTCGACCATTGACCTCAAGTCGGCCTACCATTAACTCCTCCTCCATCCAGCCAATCGAATATATTCAGGTTTTGAGGCGGACGAAAGCTCTTTCACTTCCTGTGGGTGCTTTTTGGGGTTACTAATTGTGTTTCTGCCATTAAGAGGGTCCCCTACCTCGACAATGTCACCATCTGTGGCCATGACCAGCAGGACCATGGCGCGAACCTCGCCAAGTTCTTGCGTACGGCCAAGTCCCTCAACTTGACGTACAACAAGGACAAATGCGTGTTCAACACAGAGCACCTGGCTCTTGGATGTGTCGTGGCACATGGTGTCATTTCCCCCGACCCAGACTGCATGCGACCCCTCATGGAGCTCCCAATCCCAAACACCCTGAAGGCACTTAAGACGTGCCTGGGGCTGTTTTCAAATTATGCTCACTGGGTGCCTAGCTACGCCGATAAGGCCCATCCCCTAATTTGTACAATCATCTTTCCATTATCGGCGGAGGCCCAGGCTGCTTTTGAACAAATTAGAGGAGACATTGCTAAGGCCACGATGCATGCCGTGAATGAATCTGTCCCCTTTCAGGTGGAGCACGATGCCTCTAATGTCACACTGCCACCACATTAAACCAGGCAGGCAGGCCGGTAGCATTTTTTTCCCGCACCCTGCATGGTCCCAAACTCCGGCACTCCTCTGTCGAGAAGGAGGATCAAGCTATCGTTGAGGCAGTGCGCCACTGGTGACACTACCTGGCCAGTAAAAGATTTACCGTGTTGACTGACCAGAGGCCAGTGGCCTTCATGTTCACTGCCAAACAACGGGGTAAAATCAAGAACGACAAGATTCTGTGGTGGAGGATAGAATTGTCCACCTACAATTATGACATCTTGTACCGACCAGGTAAGCTCAATGACCCTCCTGGATGCCCTATCCCGAGGGACGTGCGCCACCACGCATCGCGAACATCTCCAGATCCTACATGACCACCTATGTCACCCCGGAGTCACGAGGCTGTATCATTTCGTCAAAACGTGAAACCTCCCATACTCCGTAGAGGATGTCTGGTCCACGACCAGACGCTGCCAAATCTGTGCCAAGTGTAAGCCCCAGTTCTACTGGCCAGAAAAGGCACAACTCATCAAGGCCACCCGCCCTTTCAAATGACTCAGTGTCGATTTTATGGGCACCCTTCCCAACCACAAATATGAACGCCTACTTTCTGACGGTGGTGGACAAATTCTCCAGGTTCCTCTTTGCAATCCCCTGCCCAGATATGACCTCGGCTATGATCATCAAGGCCCTGAACAGTATCTTTACTCTGTTTGGGTACCCCGACTACACCCATAGTGACCGGGGTTCCTCATTTATAAGTGAGGAGCTGCAACGGTACTTTTTGGCCAGAGGCATAGCCACCAGCTATAACCCCAGAGGTAATGGCCAGGTGGAAAGGGAGAACGGCACCATCTGGAAGGTGAAGCTCCTGGCCCTCAGATCTAAAAATTTGCCAGTATCCCGCTGGCAGGACGCCTTACCCAAAGCCCTCCAGGCCATCCAGTCTTTACTATGCACCGCTACTAATGCTACCCCGCATGAATGCCTCTACTTTTCCTAGGAGATCAGCGAATAGTTCCTCCATATGTCCCTGGCTGACCACTCCAGGGCCTGTTCTGCTTTGAAAGCACGTCAGGGGCCATAAGACAGACCCACTGGTTGAAGCAGTGCACCTCATATATGCAAACCCTCAATACGCATTTGTGAGGTACTCGGATGGCCACGAGGACACTGTGCCAATACAAGATCTGGCAAGGGCTGGAGACTCTGAGACCGCCTTGCCGGCTACTGACCATGCCACGGACCCTAATATGCTGCATCAGAGCACAATCCTGGAGTCTGAGCTGCCTGCCTTGCAGCTGGATGTCCAGGCATCTACCCCCCATGCAGCAGCGAAGGACCTCCCAGCACTCCTGGAGTCCACCGCTGGCACCCCTTCTCAGACAGTCCCTGCAGTGGACGCTCCCTTGTCGGTCCCTTCTCTGGAGGAGCACCGTATGGACACGCCAGCCCTACAGCGGTCTGGCAGACAGAGAAGGCCGCCTGAATGGCTTAAGTTCTAGCTGATGGGGGTGGGGGGGGGGCACCTGCTTCTTCTGCCCCTGGTTTGTTGTGTTTGTACTGCTGCTGTTGTGTTATTATGGTTGTTGTATCACCCCGGTTGTTGATTGTTTTCCAGTGGGTTCCATTCCTTTTTAAGGGGGGGTGAATGTAGCGATATGATTGTATGTGCTGGCTGGTCCTCCCTCCGGGTGTCCTTCTACATTGGCTCCTCCCTTAGTCCTACCCATGTGACCCCGGGCCAGCAGTTTCTAGTACAATAAAGCCTATCGTTCCCCTCAGTCTTTGTCCGAGTCATTATTGGGGCTACTGGTAGCGCCCAACAGGTCATGTGCGTTTCTGCCCAGGATGTACATCCAGTTTCACAACACATTGGGGTAAAGGCTGGGTTCTATAAGGGAACTGAATTGCAACATATGCATTTGAACAGAATGTAGACAATGTAACACAAGGCAAAATTACTTTTTTTTTAATAAGCCACAGGATATTACCCTCTGCTGACTGGTAGAAAATACCATAGCAATGATTATCCTTTCAGGCACTCTCTGTGGGATGCAGGGAACTAAAAGGAAGGAAATCCAGCAATCTAGACTCAGGAAGAAGAAACCTGGTACAAAAATCACCTCAGTCAATGGGGGTATTTGAATTTGGCTTCTGAAAATTTTGAATTAAAAGCTTGTGTAGGTAGTTTTGGCCATGATGAATTATTGTTAAAAAAAAACACTTATGTACTGAAATCCTTGAATTAATTAAATTTACCACCCTGATTGGGTCTGTTCTTTTTGTGAATCCTGACCCCCACCCAGTGCGCGAACATGGTAATCATATCAAAAGTGACTTTGATCCAAGTATCACTGTTACACAAAAGAGTTATAAACTTCATGTAAAGGAATTAATCATTTCGTTTTGTCATGGACTGAGGGTATTTTTTAGAGAGTAGAAAAAAAATCTGTTCCTTCCTCCTTAAAAATAAGAAAATGATTTTCAAATTTGGACATCTGAGCCAATCAGTTTGTTTTTTTGCCCCTGGGGCACTTCCCACACTCTCTAAGCATGTGCATGTTGCAATTATATAGATTTGCGATAAAGTTCTCATGCTGTTCACAAGATAACAGCAACAACATTACTTATAGTTTCGTTCCCTGTGTCTGTGGGATGTGTAGAATGTTTCTGGGCATAGATTGGAAACAGTTCAGACTGAAATTATAAAGGTTTCCTGTATTTACTGATTTAACGAGACAAAACTCCACAAAATTAAACATATGCTGTCTCTAAAATGACCACTGAGAAGTTGAAGAGTTTGCTGAAGTGGAGGATAAGGAATAGAATGGGGGATCTTTGGTCTTTGCTAAGGTTATTCAGGAAACATGAATGGTGACACTGTATAGACCAGGTTCCAAGCACAGACAACTACAATATACACACATACATACGTGTAAGTTAGGAGGAGAAGACAATGACTCAAACATGTTCTGTTATTTAACAAGATCATTCCAATTGACCCACCTTACACCACCATGTTTATGATACATTTACATTTGTCTTCCTTAAAAATATTCCAACTCCACTTCCATAGCCCTTTGAAGAGGTTTCAAAGATTGATGAACTTTCAAGGAAAAACAATTCATTTTCTCTCTCTCTGAAAAAGGTGACCCTTCATTTTTAAATAGTAACTCTTACCCGTACATTCTGATGGAAGAAATATCTTCACCACATCCACCCTAAGATCTCACATGTTTCAGTCAAGTACCTCCCAACATTTAAACTCTAATGAATTAGCCAAGGCAATTTTTCCTCATCAAGCACCCTCCCCCCCCCTCCTCCCGTTCTCAGGATTCCTCTGGTAAGACTTCTCTGAACCTTTCCCAACACAATGACATTCAAAGTAAAAACAGTGTCCTTTAGATAGCAAAGTTTCAGGCTTGAGCCCTTCATCAAGGTATGGACAGATGTTGGCAGGAATCCGAACAAAAGAGTGAGGTGGGGGGGGGGGAGAGACGTAGTCGCAAAGGCAAGAGGTGATGAGTAGAAAAGGGAGGGAGGGGGCAGCAGCAAGCAAGGGGAAGAGGGATGGCTCGATGAATAGAGAGGGAAGGTGGAAGGGAATGGGGAAGGGAAGGGGAGAGCAGGTTAGCAGAAACCAGAAAAGTCGATGCTAATGCCGTCTATCTGGAGAGTACCCAGACAGAAAATCAGGTGTTGTTTCTCCAATTTACTGCTGGTCTTGCTGGGATAGTACATAAGGCCATGGACAGATATGTGAGTGTGGGAGTGTGACACAGAACTGAAATGGTTGGCTACTAGGAGGTCTCTGTCACTGGAGCGGACAGAGCGAAGGTTCTGAGCAAAGCGATCTCCCAATCTGTGCCCAGTCTCTCCGAAGTAGGGAAGGCCACAAAAAGAGCTACCACCATCAATTCAGCCCTCACCTGCATCTCCTCCATTTCTTGTTCATCGGCCTTGCTGCCCCCTCCGCAGATGCAACAAACACAGAATCCTCTTTACTCTCACTTATCACACCACCAGCCTGCGCATCCAACACATTATCCTTTGGAATTTCCAGCACTTCAACAAGATCTCACTATCCGACACATCTTCCCCTGTCCTCCCCTCTCTGCCTTCCATAGGGAGCGCTCTCTCCATGACTCCCTCATGCACTCATCCCTCCCCAATAATTCCTCCCTTGCACCTTACCCTGTGGTTGCAGGAGGTGCCACACTTGCGCCTACACCTCTTCCCTCATAACAGTCTGGGTCCCCAAACAGGCCTTTCAAGTGAAGCAACATTTCACTTGTGTATCTGCAGGAGTGATTTGCTGCATCCAGGGCTCCCTTTGTGACCTTCTCTACATTGGAGAGACTGGGCACAGATTTTTTTGCTCCATCCACACCTGTGGTGTGCTGTTGGTCAGAAGCAAATACACAAAACAAAAGGTTGTACAACTGGCTTTATTCGATGTAAAACTCCACAGAGCCTGCTGTGAGCTCTGAGAGTGAATTCGAAGGGCCAGCTCAAGCTTATATTCCAGAGGGTGATTGACAGCTGACCAGGTGTTGTCTTGTCCCCATGCTCTTCTGCAGGTACAGAGGTTTCCCCTGCAGTGGGCCTGTGGTGTACCACCACATTCACCCTTTTCTTTAAAATTGACCCGGGGGGTTGCAGTAAAGCCCCAAACATCCACACAATATTTACAGATTAAGATGGTCTGGCGGCCGTCGGAGTCTCTGCAATCGTCTCAGGACTGCTCCTGGTCACTGGTCGGTGAAGGTGTTGGGAGGCTGGGGGCAGGGGCCGGAGCAGCTGCCATGGTGCAGCATGGAGAGGTGGCTGGGGAATCGGGGTTAAGTCATGTGTATCGCATCGGATGGGCAGGGGGGGTGGGTTCATCCCCCACGGTTGTAGCAAGCCCTCTGTGCCCAAGGAGGTCTTGAGTGCCCTATAGCTGTTCAGGGTTGGGGGTGTGTGTCAGGCCGGCGGGGTCTTGGGCTAGAGGATGCTGTGTTGCACTGATTGAGATGGTGTCCTCCCTGTCGCTGCCGAACCTATAGTAGGCATAGTTGTGGTTCGCGTGTTGGAGGAATACCTGCTCGACCAGGGGTTCGGCCTTGTGCGCCCGCACATGTCTATGCAGGAGCACCAGTCTCGGGGACGCGAGCAATGCCGGAAAGGACGTTCCCGTCGCTAATCTCCTGAGGAATTAAAACAGGCGATCGTGAGGGGTCACTTTGGTAGCCGTTCACAGAAGTGACTGAATGGCATGGAGTGCCTCCAGAAGAGCGGCCTGCCAGTATTCTATGGACCACCCTTTTGACTTAAGAGCCAAAATAATTGCCTTCCAGATCACCCTGTTCTCGCGTTCAACTTGCCCATTACCTCTCAGATTGTAACTAGTCATGCGACTAGTCGCAATGCCACTTGCTGTCAGGTACAGGTGTAGTACCTCACTCATGAAGCTAGACCCCTAGTTGCTGTGGATAAATGTGGGGTAGCCAAACATGGTGAAGATTTGTGTCAGTGCCCTGATGACGATGGCCATGGAGGTTTCTGGGCAAGGGATGGCAAAAGGGAAGCGAGAGTACTCGTCTATGACTGTGAGGAAATAGATGTTGTGATTCATGGAAGGCAGGGGCCCCTTGAAATCCATGCCGAGGCACTCGAAGGCCGAGTGGCCTTCACAAGATGAGCCTGGAAAAAGTGAGGTTTGCACTCCGCGCAGACCCGGCACACTTCAGTCATGGTCCTAACATCCCTGACGGTGTACGGGACTTGATAAAATGGTATAAACGGGTGATGCCCGGGTGGCAGAGGGATTCATGCAGTGCCTGTAGCTGGTCATCGTGGAGCGATGCACAGGTCCGGGAGATGGTGTCGGGGGAGTCGTTAAACTTCCCGGGGCGATACTGGATGTCGTAGCTGTATGTTGCCAGCTCGACTCTCCAGCGCAAGATCTTGTCATTTTTAATCCTGCCCCTGTGTGTGGTGTTGAACATGAACGCCACTGCCTGCTGGTTGGTGAGGAGGGTGAACCTCCTGCAGGCCAGGGGTAGTGGCGCCAGTGAAGAACCACTTCCACAATCATCTGGGCCTCCTTTTCAATGGCAGAGTGCCATAACTTGGAGCTGTGGAAGGTCCTGGAAAAGAAGGTGACCGAGTGCCCACCTTGGTTGAGGGTAGTGGCGAGGGCTACATCGGAGGCATCGCTCTACACCTGGAAGGGGGAATCCTTGTCCACGGCCTGCATCGTGGCATGTGATATCTTGCCTGATGTGCGTGAAGGCTGCCTGCGCCTCGGGTGGGAGGGGAAATGTTGTGGCCTGCGCCAGTGGATGGACCTTGTCCGAGAAGTGGGGAACCCACTGGGAGTAATAAGAGAACAAGCCAAGGCACCTGCAGAGAGCTTTGAACGTGGTGGTGAGGGGCAGCTCCATTAACGGGCGCATCCGTTCTGGATCTGGGCCGATGGCACCATGTGCCATGATGTACCCCAGGATGGCGAGGCGGGTGGTGCTGAACACGCTTTGCTCTTTGTTGTATGTTAGGTTCAGCTACTCGGCCGTCAGGAGAAATATACTCCAGGTTGGCATCGTCATCCTGCTGGTCTTGGCTGCAGATGGTGACATTATCCAGGTTAGGAGAGGACGATGTCATCACGGCCGGCAGAAGTGACGTCATTCCATAGTCCGGAAGTGGCGTCATTGTAGTCTTCAGCGGGCAGCGCTGGCGAAAGCAAGAGCTGGGCTGGGTGCATGGTGTGCACATGGCGATTGTTGCCGGCGAGGCTGGAAGTTGGATCGCCGGGGCTGGGGAGGCCGGAAGTGGCTGCGGGGGCAATGGTGTCGCCCGGCAATTGCAGATGGCAGGGGCTGTGAGGGAGGGTGGAAGATTGAAGAGGGCCGCTGAGCTGCCGGCTGGCTTTGAGAGGCATTTCACTTGCCACATCTCGAGCAATACTGAGTTTTGGCTGGGCAGTTTTGATGCGATCAACGATCAGACCCACACCGGGACCCACAGTACTTACAGGGGAGCTGGGTGCCCCAAGAAGCGAAGTTTTCTTCCCCAGTTTGATCCAGGGCCACAGCAGCTGAATGTGCTGACCATGCGGAGGCCTCAGGAAGCCTGGAGTCGAAGGCTTCGTTGTGCAGGGCTGTTGCCTCCAGGGTTTGGACTACCTCCACTGTTTTGGCCAGGGAGTAGATATTTTCTTCCAGCAGCTTCTGCCTGGTGGCCCTCAGACGTAGGCGTCCCTGATCAACCTTTTGACTTCCCTTTCGCTTACCCCAGGTTCAGCCAGACAAGGACGGGCCAACTCATGCAGGGCTCCCAGGTAGGACTCGGCTGCATCCCCAGTTTGTTGGCCTCGGATACTCAGGAGGTACCTTGCAAAGACCACATTTGTGGGAGGTTTGTACATGGTCTCAAGAGTGCTCATTGATTCCGAGTACCCGGTCCAGTCTTTGAGAGCCTGGAAGGCTCGGGGACCCATCTTTGATCAGAGTAAGACGAGTCCCTTTCGATCCGAGTCCAGGATGTGGTCGGCGTGAGCCTCGATGATCGCTTTGCTCGTGTGCCTCCAGATCTCGAAGCGTGTTTGTGCTTCCAGGTGGTGTGGGTCGATTTTGAGGCTCCCAGCACTCAGGAGCTTTTCCATAGCAGCTTGTAAAATTTTGTGTTGAATAAATTGTGGTGCGCTATCGGTCAGACGCAAACACACAAAACCAAAAGATTGTACACAGGTTTTATTCGACGTAAAACTCCACAGAACTAGCTGTGAGACTGTGCTGCTGTGAGCTCTGAGAGTGAATTTGACGGGCCGGCTCAGGCTTATATCCTGGAGGGTGATTGACACCCAACTGAGTGGGGCTTGGTCAATAAAAGTTGGCTGATTGACAGCCGGCCAGGTGTTGTCTTGTCCCAATGCTCTTCTGCAGGTACAGAGGTTGCCCCCTGCAGAAGGCCAGTGGTGTACCACCACAACGCCAGTGATAGAGACCTCCCAGTAGCCAACCATTTCAGTTCTGTATCACACTCCCATGCTCACATGACTGTGCATGGCCTTATGTACTATCCCACCAAGACCACCCGTAAATGGGAGGGACAGCACCCGATTTTCTGTCTGCACACTC
Source organism: Narcine bancroftii (assembly GCF_036971445.1). Lineage (NCBI taxonomy): Eukaryota > Metazoa > Chordata > Chondrichthyes > Torpediniformes > Narcinidae > Narcine > Narcine bancroftii. Next base: position 249,718,040 of record NC_091470.1, read on the forward strand.
TCCAGCAAATTGACATTAACATCGACTTTTCCAGTTTCTGCTAACTTGTTGACTTCTCCCCACCCCCCCTTCCCCCTTTCCCATTCCAGCTCTCCTCCCCCACCTCTCTTCACCTAGACATTCCACCTTCCCTTGATTGCTACTGTCCACTCCTTCCCTTTTCCATCTATTACCTCCTGCCTTTGCGATCTCTCCTCCACCCCCCCCCCCCCCCCACCCACCTACACTTTTGTTTGGACGCCTGCTGACTTTTTTCAAACCTCGATGAAGGGCTCAAGGCTTGAAATGTCAATTATGTATTTTACCTTTGCTATTTAAAGGACTCTGTTTGACCTGCTGAGTTTCTCCACCAGGGTGTCTGCAGATTTTTATCTTTTACAATGACCTCCTGTCAGGATGCATCACAGTGTGATAAAGAAGCTGCTCTGTCCAATTGCACAAGAAACTGCTGAGAGGTTGTGATACAGCTCAGATCCTCGCACAACCACACACCTCCCTCCCCCAACTCCATTGACTCCGTCTACGCTTCCTGGTATCTCTGGATACCATTTTGGCCACATTTTCTTGTCTCTCCTTGAGCTGGGATAAATATTCTTAAATGTGAGAATACACTCCGGCAGATTGAAGAACCATTTCTTTCTTGCCATTATCAGACCCCTGAATGAACTACACACAGTAAAATCATGTCACCTTTGCTCTGATCTAACTGATGGCTATCAATATATCTAAAGCCCTCCATGGCACTGTGTTGGCATTGATGTACTATTCATGGGTTAATTGAGATGTGGGTATCTCAAAGTACCTCAAAGGTAGCTCACCACCACCTTCTCAAGGGTAAATGCAGATGGACAATTAAATTCTAGCTTATCTTGTGAAGTTAAGTTCAAGTTCACAAGACGATAGAGATTGTACTTGATGTAAATATACCAGACTTCAGGCATTTGTCTTTAAGCTGGAAGGTAGCAGTGAAAAGAGAGCATGACCAGGGTGATGGGAATCCTTTATGATGTTGGTTGCTTTCTTGAGGCAGAATCTCATGTAGATATATTCAATGGACCAGAGCTTGACAGAATTGGGTAGGGTTTCCACTCTGCAGCTATCTGTGTTCATAGGCAATTGAGTTTATAAGCTAGGCTATCATGCTACCAGTCAGTATATATTCTGCAGTGCACCTATTGAAGTTTGGAGTAACTGACAACATGCTGAATCTCCTCAGACCCTTTGGAAAGTAGAGACACAGCTGTGTCTTCTTCACAAATGCTTCAAAGCGCTGACCCCAGGAGAAGGTACCCAAAATGTGGGTGCCCAGAAACTTAAAGCTACTAATCCTCTCCACTGCTATCCCATAATGAAAACAGGTGCATGGTCCCTGAACCTCCCCTTCCTAAAATCCACAGCAAAAACCTTTATCTGGCTTATATTGAGTGCAAGATTATTCTGTTGGCACCACACAACTAGATTCTTGTTCTCCATCCTATATTCTGACTCATCATTACCTGTTACTTTGAAAGATTAATGGTTGAATCCCATGTCTCATTTCCTGGGTCTTCAACATATATTGGTCATTCTGTTATGTGGCCGCTGCGATGCACAGCACCTCACTCTGTAAAAATACTTCACTAGCTGTTAAGTGCTTTGGAACTTCCTGAAGATGTGGCCGGTGCTACAGAAATGCCAAATATTTTTGTTTTCACTTTCTCAGTCAGCTATAGGAACATTACTGCTCAGTGCCATGAATTATTAGGCTATTAAAATTAGATTATCCCCTAAACTACTCCAAAGTTAGTTAAAATAAATTGAATTCAAAGAAATTGTTGCAAGAAGCCATCATATAAATTTGGCCACTGTGCTTGAAGCCACGAATAACAGCCATTCACCTTCCACCCATCATGTTGATGGGAAATAGAACAGATCCATCTACCTGAAAATAAAACTTACAGGAATGCATCAGGTCCAAGATGATTGCATTTATGCATTTATCATAGCTGCTCACTTTGAATTCAGCACCTGGTTTGGTACCACCTAATTGCATGGGTGATATTTCTAATGAAAATGCTTGGAACAATGCAAATAGTTTAGGTGAGTGCATGGGTCCTGCATTAAATGGGGCATGTTTTTACACTTAATTTTAAATTATATCTCAAACTGGACAACCTATATGTCTTGGCTGCTGAGGACGAACCAAATGTAATTATTCCCAATTTTAACCAATTTCCAGCTGTGCAATTAAATAACAAAGCAGCATCTCTTTAGATGTGGAATCAGAACACAAGCATGGTTTTGAAGACAAAGGAATCCTAATGAATCCTGCCAATTACAGCCGAGTGAAATTATTTCACATTCCGCTATATTTTTAAACAATTTAAAACTGGTAAATGTGGCAGGAAGAGTGTGGTGGTCGGTTTTAGTGGAGGACACCCAAGGCCACTGCTCCAGTTAATGGATTTACCAAATACCTTATTTCATGCTCACTGCATTTGATTTATGAATTTTGATCTTCAAGACAAGGCCCGTGAGAATTGATTGTGCGACATGTCACAGTAACAGAAGTTAATTTCTTTGGTACATTCAGATGCCACTGAATTCCTGACAGGGCTGTCTTCCACGTATGGGCTGTCGGGGAGATGGAGTGACATCAGTCACAGCAGGGGACCCTTCCTCTCTCTGAATGCAGCAACATGATGTTATGACATGTAAAATCTTGTCAGGAAAATGTAGTGCACACTTCTTTTATGAGGGTTGCATTTTCTCTACATATTATACTGTCTCAGTATGATAGAATTCACTCTGAAGTTTGAGAAGGAGTAGCTAAAAACAGATGTGCTAGTGTTGCAGCTGTATCTATGGAGGCAAGGACCTGGCCAAGGTTGATTGGAAGGGGACACTCGTAGGGAAGAGGGTGGAGCAGCAATGGCAAGAATTCCTAGGAATGATTCAAAAGATGAAGGACTGTTTCGTTTCAAAGAAGCATTCTAAATGGAGGATCGCTGACAAGGGAAGCCAAAGAGAGCACAAAGTCAAAAGAGTGGGCATACTGTATTACAAAAGTTATCAGGAAGCTAGAGAAGTAAAACAAAAAAGTCTGTAGACATCGTAAGTGAAGTGAAAACAACACTAGAGAAGCTGAGCAGGTCAAACCGTGTGCTTTATATAGCAAAGTTAAAGATGCAAAACCAATGTTTCAGGCTTGAGCCCTCCATCAGGGTATTTTTTTCAGGATTTCAGGAAGCTAGACGATTGGGTAACTTTTAAAATCCAACAGAAGGCACAAAAAAAGAGCAAAGAAAGGATGAAATATGAAAGTAAGCTAATAACATTAAAGAGAACACCAAAAAAAACTTAGCGCACCAGACTGCTGGAAAATGATGCTGGAGAAGTGGTAATGGGGAACAAAATGGTGAATGAACTGAATAAGTATTTTTCATCAGTCTTCAAGGTTCAAGGTTCTTTTTATTGTTGTAATAATGATTCATGAAAATATAATGTACATCATATACTTCAACTTTTATTTTAATACAAAAGATTTGCCATGACCATTGTCCGGTGCTCCTAACCATAAGAGAAAGAGAAGGAAAGGAAAGTCATTTCATAAACACTGAGTGTCCGTGGATTTGCCTCCAGTACTCCCGCAGCCTCTGCACAGATTCAATCAATCGGCAACCAAGATCCAGGTCCTAACCTCCGATACGATCAGGAAGCCTTCTGCAGCCCCAGTCCTTTCAGGTGCCTTTCTTGCTCTCACCATCCTCTGGAATCCCTGTGAAAGACACCAGCCACATGCTAGGAATTGGGGAAAATCCAGGGGCAGAAGTGAGTGTAATTGCTATTACTAAGAATATGCTTTGGATGATGAAGGGGCTGAAGGTCAATATGTCACCTGCATCAGATAAACAACCGTATAGAGTTCTGAATGAGATTGTGAATGCATTAGCAGTGATCTTTCAGGAATTGCTAGAGTGGGAATGGTTCCAGAGGTCTGGGAAATTGTAAATGTGACTTGACTCTTTAAGAAGGGAGAGGGGGAAAAAGTCATGAAGTTGTTGGCCACTCAGTCTAACTTCATTGGCTGGCAAGATTCTGGAGTTCATTATTAAGGATGGGTTTCAGAGTACTTGAAATCACAGGATAAAATAGGTTGAAGTCAGCATGCTTTCCTTCAGGAGAGATGCTGTCTGACAAATCTGATGGAGTACTTTGAGGAAATAATGAACAGGACAGACAAAGGAGATTCAGTGGATGTTATTTACATGGATTTTGAGAAGGCTTTTGACAAGGTGCTACGCTTGAGCTTGCTAAACAAAATAGAAGCCCATAGTATTATGCTAAAGGTATGAGAATAGATAGAAGATTGGCTGCCTGGCAGAAGGCAAAGAGAGGTAATAAAGATGCCTTTTCTAGCTGGCTGCCTGTGACTAGTGGTGTTTCACAGGAGTTGATTTGGGTCTGCTACTTTTCATGCTGAATGTAAATGATTCAGATGATGAAATTGATGGCTTTGTGTTCAGGTTTGCAGATGATATGAAGATAGGTGGATAGGTGGTTATGTTGAGGAAGTAGAGAGTCTTCAGGGGGTCTTGGCCAGATTAGGATGAAGGACAAAGAAGTGGCAGATGGAATACAGTGTAGAGAAGTACGTGGTGGTAGGCTATTTTCTAAATGAGGATATAATTCAGATAGTGGGATGTTCAAAGGGGCTTGGGAGTCCTAGTGAAGATTCCCTAAAGGTTAATTTGATGGTTGAGTCAGTTATAAGGAATGCCAAAATCAGCTCCTTGGTTTTGGTAATGTTGAGTGTGAGGTTGTTGCTAGTACACCATTCAGCCAAGTCTTCAGTCTCCCTCCTGTATACTGACTCATTGGCTTCTTTTATACAACCCACCATTGTGGTATCATCAGTAAATTTGTAGATTGTGTTATGATATGACCACCAGCCTACTGCAGGAAGCAATCTCTGTACCTGCGGGAAGACCACCTAAGGGACTGACTCCACTTGGCCAGCTGTCAATCACTGACCTGAATATAAACTTGAGCCGGCCCCTCCTGAGCCAGTCACACGGGGATCCACCATGGCATGAACTGGTGTTCAGACTTTTATTGGAATAGAGCCTGTTGTACAGTCTTCCTGAGTTTGTGCTTGTTTGCTGCTTCCTCAGCGCACCACAGTCGTACCAAGCCATACAGTCATAGGTGTTGATACGGTCACATACTTCCCTGCATCAGGAGAAAGGCCGGTCACTGTGGATGATGTATCCAGGGTGAAGTGGGAGAACAGTAGAGCCCATGGGTGGGTCAGTTCAGAAGGCTGCATTCCCTGCGATAGATCTCGGACGCAGGAGGAGGAGATTGAGAGTGTTGATATCACCCGTGTGGCTGAGAGCCAATGAGAAGGTCAGAGAGTTTTGGCTGGGTGGTGTATAATTGAATGAAGATTTCATTGTTGTGGCTGAGAGGAATAAAAATGGTCGACTTCATTCTTTACTGATGAATGAGTGACTTTATTCTTTTGATTATGTGCATATCAGGTACATTATAGTTACAACAAGTGGTGAGGGTCTAGGACCAGAGGGAACAGCCTCAGAATGAAAGGAGATCCCTTTAGAATTCAGATGAAGAGAAGTTTCTTTAGCCAGAGGGTTGAGAATCTGTGGAATTTGTTGCCACGATCAGCTGTGGAGGCTAAATCATTGGGTATTGTTAAAGTAGAGGCTGATATGCTTTTTGTTAGTAAGAGCATTAAAAGTTATAGGGTGAAGACAGGAAAATGGCATTGAAAGGAAAAATACATCAGCCTTGATTTGAATGAGAGGGAAAATTTGATAGGCTGAATGGCTTAATTCCACTCCTAAATTTTATGGTGGTATAATCTTGCTTGTGATAAGATGTGGATCTCATTCAGAGAAAGGTGACAATAGCCCTTTGAGAGCTAATGTTTTTGATTTCAAAGCATCCTAGAGGATAGCAGATTGTCAAACTGATGCATTTCCACTGATTAGGGGCAGTGTGTTCCCCATTGATTGCTTTTATTTACAAATGATTACTCAACAAGCCAGACGAGTTACAATTTAAGCTGAAACTATTTCTTTCTGAGGTTTTAAAAATCCCCCTTCTCAGGGATAGGACCAATATTCTTTGCAGAATAATCAAATTGTGGTTTACGTTTCTATTGCCCAACCGGAACCTCAATGGATAAGGACTAGCAGAGCTCCGGGGACTTCGATTTGATCCTAACTCCTGGTGTTTACTGTCTGGAGTTTGACTAGTCTCCCTAAACCTTTGTGGGTTTCCCTCTAAAGCCAAATTGGTTGACAGGATAATTTCTTTCTGTAATTTACCCCTATCGTGGGAGACTTGTATAAGAATCAGCAGGTGTTAACGAGCATGTTGGTGAGGAAAAAACTACATGGAAATAAATGGGGGGAATGGATTCATGAGATTGCTGTGAGAGCTGGCATGGGCTGAATGCTCGCCTTCTATTTCATAGTATAGATTGCTTTTGTTTGTATATATTTAAGTAAACTCTGTTTGCCATAAATTTGGCTTCAAGTCTAAAACATTGGCTGGCACTGTGCATTCAATTCCAACTCCATTTATGGGAACAAAGGAGGGTATTAAAGACACATAACCTATCACTAATTATAGGGATTGAAATTTATTCCTTTTCATTTGTGATCATGTGCATTTAATGCACGCTGAATTCTGCAGCCAAAACCCAACCATTTAATATATTCAGCAGATACATAAAAGGGCAAATTTACACCTCATTATATATAGAAAGTGAAACTATCAAGCAGACCCAAATGAATTGAGCTTGAAATGTTTTTTAGACAAAGAACCATTTAAAATAACAGGAATAAGTGATTAAATATAAACACTACATGCAGCTCTTCTAGGAGATTGTGGCCAATCCTGTGTCCCCACTTCATACTCCTCTTAAAAATCAGATACCTGGCCAACTTATTAAGGGGCGGCATGGTTGGCGTAGCAGTTAGCGCAATCCCTTTACAGCAGCAGTGATCGGGATTGGGGTTCAAATGCCACACTGTCTGCAAGGAAATTGTTCATTCTCCCTATGCCTGCATGGGTTTTCCCTGGGAGCTCCGGTTTCCTCCCACCGGACAAAATGTACTTGGGGTGTAGATTAATTGGATGTAAATCGGGTGGCATGGACTTGTGGGCTGAAATGGCCTATTACCATGCTGTATGTCTAAATATTAAAAAATTCTAGAACACAGTCATTACACACATAATCTAAAATTGTATATTACAGATATTGCTAGAAAAAAAGTAAAATCTTGCATTGGAACTTACTTTACAGTCATGAAGCACCAAGTTTTGACTTTGGGATATTAATTAAAAAAAATGCTGGAAAACACTCAGTAAGCCAACATCAAAAGAGAAAGAAACAGGTAAATTTTCAGGATGTGAATCTTCCCATCAGAACTTCCAGTAATTCCCTCTGTGTTTCTACCAGCATGTAATATTACTTTGGATTTCTTTGTTTAAGGCGTAAGTAAACTTGGGATGAGAAGCCCTGGAGATCAGGATTCAGTTGTCTAATTTCCTGGAGTGTTGCAATATCACTTAAACTCTGAACTGTGTAGAACAAATATTATAACATTGATTGTAACACAAACATTATTAATCAGATTGTAGACCATATGTTAACTTGGGTATTTACTAATGTACGGGGGGTTAGCTAGTTTTTTGCTTGGGGGCAAATGGGATGAAACTTGTAAACGGGCAATGGGATCGGGGTGACGGATGGGGGGTGTACGCAAAGGAGGGTTAGGGGAGCCCTCGCCCACCAGCCGAACTGCCCTGTGAACAGAACCCGTATAGAGCTTGGCAATAATAGGCGAACTAATGTAACGCGGTGGTAGCATAGTCAGGGCGAGATTGTCCTCTAAAGAGGACAAAGGAGGGATTGTAAGGTAAAACATCATGAGATGGGAATGTGTAGGGAGTTACCCTGTACAGGGCAGTAACAAGAAGGGGAGGTGTCCTTGTACTCCTGTTAGGTAAAACATCATGAGATGGGAATGTACGGGGCAGTAACAAGATGTGAATGCATCCTTGTACTTACAAGATAAGAGAGACATTGATGGATTGAGAGGCAGGAAGCTAGCAGGGAAAGGATAGCAACAGTTTTAGTCATTGGACAAGTAATGATATGATGATGTTCTAAGCACATATCCAAGGGTATAAAAAATCACCATTTTGCTGATAACGGCAGAATGCATTCTCCGACTAACTTTGTTAGTCGCAAGTGTTACAATCCGGTAATAAAGAACAAAGAACCCTGATTTCGACTCAGTCTGGTGTTTGTCTCACTCATTCATGAACAAAGCAGACCTAACAACTGTTAACGGGCAGAAATGTACGTTCTCACACCCTTCGGTTTTGTGCTCAAAATATTTCACATGGACAAGTACTTTTACTGATCTTAAGTTTAAAGGGCATGGGATGTAACGATTGACCTTCTACAAGGATCTTGCAGGATTAGCTGGGAGATCACCCCATGACCCACCATTTTCTGAGCTGAGGTTGCAGTTCAATCTCCTGTCCAGTGGAGTGCTGGGCATCAGAGACTTACACTACATCATTAGATAATTCTGTGATTCTACAATAGGCCAGTTCATAGCCCTGGAAATTTGCCAAGAAATCATAGAATCGCACAGTGGTTTTCAAACTTTTTCTTTCCACTCGCATACAACCTGAAATAATTCCAATGCCAAAGATGCTCTGTGATTAGTATGTTAGTGGAAAGAAAAAACACTGTTTTAATCATACCTCATTGACTTGTAATGTGCAAGGTTTCATAACCCCAAATGAAATGGGCCAATGACCATTTTTTTCAAGCAAAATATTTCAGTAATCACAGAGTACCTAATGGCATAGGGATAACTTAAGGTAGTATGTGAGTGGAAAGAAAAAGTTTGAAAAGCACTTGTCTAGAGAGCCCTTTCAGCCCATCATGTACATCCTGCCTATCAAACACCATTCTATACTGATGCCATTTATCAACATTTCTTTTATATCCTTCAGGACTTGAACTCAAGTTGAACATAGAAAAAATATTGTCAGTCCATTGAAATAAATGGGAGACATCAATATTGGTAAGTGAACATATCTGCTTGCTTAATTCAGTTACTTTAAATGGTTTTCATTATTCAGATATTTTACTTAAAATAGGAATAATTTTAATTTTGTCTTTCTTTGATAGATCCCAGGTGATTTTGAATGTTTGTTAAGATCAAACATGCTCATCAATTTAACAGACAGTCTCATCTGCTGTCAAATCCTCTCCCAAAGTACAACTGGCTAATTGCACTGAGAGATCAAGTTCTGCCTTGTCCCAAGAGCAGGATCCAGCCTTGCAGTGAAAGACCGCATCAGGGTCCACACTGAACACAGAGCGACAAGTGACGACCTTTCACCAATGAATGTCTCAGCCCATTCATTCCAACAGTGTACCAGGTACTACTTTCCTTCAATAAAATCAAATGCTTTTTGTTTTACAGAAATAATTTCACTTGATGCCTTATATTTACATATGCCATCTTGCCATGGAAAAATATTATTTTTTCATATGTCACCATTGAGTCTAAAATTTGAAGTTCCCTATCCATTAGCACATGGATTACAATGGTTCAAGAAGGACTCATCTTGGGCAGGAAGGGAAGAACCAGTAGTGTGCAGATCCATAAGCAAATTTTAAAACCACCATTTATCTCTCTTCTCTCCTGCAATCTGACGGGGTTAATGAGAAGTGTGGTAACTTTTTGAGAAATTGCATCATTCCAGATGTATGATCCCTCTGGGGTCAAACCTAAAATGATCAGTTTAACTTACAATCTCCAAAAGAAAAATAGCTGGTAGATGATGCACAAGTAAACAGCACTGAACAGTTCACACATGTGCATTAACATTTTTTCCTTCCTTTGCCATAAATTATCAATTATCAATGATGAAAGCCTTGCTTCTGGCCATGTAAGAAATGTAGAAATTTTCAGTTACTCATACACTGCCTGCTACGTGGTTTTGGAAGTTAATTCCTCAAAATATAAGGTGAATCCCTTGAAACTAACAAGACTGGCCTCATTTTGGCAGAATTGTTTTTGCTTGTTGTTTTGAAGAAAAAATATGAAATTGAAATCTATTTCCTAACCTCAAGAAATGTAAATACCCTTCTGTAATCTAATTCTTACCCCAATTTGTTGATCAGAAGACCACAAGAAACAGGAAAGGGAAGAAACGATAGAGCTCTTCAAGGAAGTATGTCAATCAATTATATCATGGCCGATCTTCTACAATAACTCCTGCCTCAACCAACCACTTCATCATCCAATTCACTTGGTATTCTGAAATCTATCCATCTCAACTTTGGATATACTTATTAACTGCTCATCCAGACTATACAAAGAAAATAATTTCTGAAGTTGAAGCCCTCTAATTAAGGAAATCTTTCATCACGTCACTCATAAGTAGCCATACTTAACTCCCTTGAGTATATAAGTAGCCTTACTAACTCAAAAGTAGCCATACTTACCTCCCTTGAGAATATAAGTAGCCATACTTACTCATAAGTAGCCATACTTACCTCCCTTGAGAATATGCTCCTTTCATTCTCAGTCTTCAGTATGAGTAAAGCTTCTCAGCAGCTGCCCTGTCAAGATTCAAGGAGTTATACATCATGGAACCGGCCCAAGCCCTTTGGACTAACTTGTCCATACTGACTTTATTGACCTTCTGGACCAATCCTATTTGCCTGTATTTCATTTATATGCCTCTAAACATTTCCTGCTCATGGATCTGTCCAAATGTCTTTTGAATGTCACAAATGTAACTGCTTTCATAGCTTCCCCTGCCAGCTCATTCCAGATATGATCTATCGTTGGAATTAAAAATTGCCTCTTAGGTCCCTCTGAAATTTCTCTCCTCTCACTTTAAGCCTATTAAATTCTAGAATGGTCTACGCTGTAAAAGAAAACACGAACATTCACTTTATCCATGCCTGCCATGATTTTATAACTCAAGCCATCCTGTCCCTGTAACATGTTGGAGAGTCTCTCTGCAACCCTTCCAACCTATTGATATTTCAAATATTTCAACTCCTTGTACAGCTGTATCATGATGTCCCAACTTTTGTACTCAGTACTCTGCCCAATGAAGACAAGCCTGCCGAGCGCTTCCTTGACCACCTTGTAAACCTGAGTAACTGTCATTGCCCTCAGAATTTTGCATGAAATTAAGAACAATGCTCATTCAATTAAATACGCTTAATCATTGGCCTATCTTCTCTTTCTTTCCTCATGGAAGAATCCTCTCATCCCAGCAATCCATCTCGTGAAGCCATGCTGGGCCTATTCTGAGTCTGCAGATACTAACATATTAAGAGAATATATATAAAAAATCTTAATGTAATTCTCCTAAAATAAAATACTACAGACATTAGAAATCTGAAATAAAACTGGAAGACAAAATATTCGGACATATGTTTCTTAACTGATTGACAAAATTACTTCTTCCACTATTAACACCCTACAGCAATTCCACATTCATCAACTCGAAGGCACAACCATTGACAAGAATGCAGTTGTTTCTTTCCCTATTTAATTGTTCTGACAACCTGCTAACATTGGCAACCTTAGGTGGACATGTCACAATAGGTTTCATTATATGATTACCTGCCACTATGTTGCATTGGTCCCCAGCACATCCATTTTTTAGCCTGTCCAATTAACCCCATTGGTTGGCAAACAGATAGACTTTTCAGGACCCTCAAAACTGTTCACTGCTAGTTATCATCCATATTTCCCAATTCTGCTATTTCTATTCCAAACCAAAGCAAGATATAAAGGGATTCTTGAAGCTTTTATGATATTGAGATGAACTGATCATGTCAATGGAGAGGTACCATTTCCAAATGTTGAAAAGTCAAAGTTGGACATCCATCCATCATATAATGATATAGTTCTACAGCTTTGGCCCAACATACACTTCTATGATAATCCCATTTTGCCACATTGGATTATATCCTTCTATGCCTTGTCAATTTAATTGCAAGTCTTAATGATTCTGAAACATAATAAATGTATCTGATTTCGCCACCTTCTCTGGCAGGTCATTCGAGATATCTGCCATTCTGTGTGTGCAAAGCTTACCCCTCAGATCCCCTTTAGAACTCCTTCCTCTCACCTTAAATCTATGCCCACTTGTCTTTGAAACCGCTACCATCTGAAAAAAAAAGATTTTTAGCTCTCTACCCTCTCCATACCAGTCCTTATCTGTCAAGAAACCTCTCAGTATCCTTTGCCCCAGGGAAAACAGCCTATCCAATCTGTCATTGTTATTGTACCAGACACGTAAATAGGTTCTTCTATGACATTTAATGAAGTGGAATCTGAAATAAGAATCTGAGAACAGAACAGTGGCGATGGTGCAGCAGTTAGTACTGCTGTATCACAGTTCCAACAACCTAAGTTTGATCTTGACTTCCAGGGTTGTGGATTTATGACATCATCTACAAATGGGCACACACTAATGCCAAATTTAATTTCACCATAATTATCTTTGAAATGATAATATATTCTCATGTTCCAACTAGAGTGTTCATATCAAGGCATTGTATGATTGCTTTGCTATGCCACATTTTTACCATCTAACAATATTATGCTAGTCTGACTCCAGAACACAACGAACAGTGAGCTCTGTGCTTTTGGGGACTCCAATGCAAGCTGTCCCCTTCTTCCTAATTTATCTTTGATATGCGCAATTTAGTTTCACAATTGATCATCAGTGCAGATTTCTGTGCAAATCTGTGTCTGAACACATAACGTTCACAGTAAACTTGATTTGTTTCTCTTTAGCATCTTCCATATTCAAAAAAGGTTTTATGTTACTGATATTATCCATCTCTTGAATGGGCCTCTCACTGGCACTATTTTTTGTACTTGTTTATACCCTGTACTTAATCTTTATAATGCTAAGCCCTGTTCACTTTAACTTACTGTAATTTTTATTTTATTGTTGCATTGTCTGCTTTACTTGACTGGATTGATTTGCCTGGATAGCATACAAAACAAAGCTTTTCACCATTTCTTGGTGCACATGACAATGGAACAATGAGATACAAATTCATGATATCCCCAATCATTTTGTAAATAAAATGTATACCCGGTTAATTCTGTAAATTAGGCAGTTCAGCCACCAATTTGTTCACAACTGGCTCCCACAAACAATGTTCAGCTTTGTGTTTTTAAATGTTGAGTGAGGGATAAATATTGACCTGGATACTTAGGAGAATTCACCTCCTCTTCAACATTTTCCATCTTGAGAGTATTAACCAATGGTCAACTCAGCCTCTCCGCTGAAGGATAACACCTTTAAAGTAAAGCACTACCTGAAATGTCAGCCTGGACGTTTGTCCTTAAGTCTTTGAAGTGGGATTTGAAATTTAAGGATTTTTAAATATCACCGTGTGCTACCAAATTACTCAAAAGAGCTGAGTTTTGTTCTGTTGAAATGAGTTCATCAAATTATGATTAATTTCATTGTGTTTTATCAGATATAAAAAGTTTTTTTGGAGATTCTCAGCTTCGTCATTATAGTATCTCTTCAGAAAATTTACATTAAAGTTCATGTTGACTTAAGTGGTGGAAGGCATTAGGGTTATCATAATTCAGTGATCTGGAGCAACCTCATATTCCCATAATTACTGCTTTAAGTGATTCCAGAAATTTTTTCCTCAGATTCCAAAACTGAACTGATACATTTCCACATGAAAGATTATGAATTAAGCTCAAATCTTTTGGGATCCAGAAGGAAATCCTGGACTGGATAAGAACTTGGCCAAAGGGGACAAAATAGTGGTTACTGGTTAAAGGAGCAATGTTGAGATGGGAATGTTCCTCAGTGGATGTCTTGAGGTTCAGTCAGAACATTTTGTTTTTGATATGCATCAGTAAGTTGGATTTTGAAGGTCAATTCAAAACCATAAATTACAGTGGGAATGTGAATCTATGGGAACACATGGAATCGGAGAAGTGATTTTTGAAATTACAAGAACCAAGCAAAATATTTAAGTCAGCAAAATAATGTCAGAGGAAATGTCAAACAGGTGATTGCATGGAAATATTTGGGAGTGAGAAATGGAGCATTGTCAACACAGCCCAGACGATCAACATAAAATTCCTCCTTCTCAACATCCATTCCACCTCCACTTCCTGTTGCCTCAAAAAACTCATACCATAGCAGCCATATTCACTCCTCCTCCATCTGCCAGGGAAAAGATTCATTATTCAATCGTGCACCACCAGATGTAAGGACAGTTTCTCACTGTTATCAGAGTCCTGAATGAACATTTGTAAAATAATGTTCCCTGAATTCCATTCTTACTGATCTCTCCTTGTCATTTTGAACTGTGAACTGTGTTTTATTTGCTGAAATGATGCCTGATTCGCTTGCGGGATAACATGCAAAACAATCCTTCTCTCTGTACCTTGGAACACTAAACTTTGATGTATGGAAAGCATGTAGAGTCCATCAATTACATGGAATTGGGTAAGATGGGAATGAAAGAAAACTCAATATTGGATAGATTTAACAGGAAGAGAGGTTTTCATTTCTGTAATATGTTTCATAATCTTTGGGTAAAATTATATGCTTTAAAACTAGCTACTAACTATATTAACTGCTAAAATGTAGGAAATGAAGCAGCAAACTTGTACACAAGCAGCAAATAGAATTTGTGTTGCACATTTCATTAATCTTCAACAATATCAAGTATTAATTCATCACACTATTATTACCTAAACTAATCCTAGATTCACTACAATTAATTACTTAATATTTTAGAAGCATTGCATTATTTATTGGTGAAAAGTTATTGATTATCCCCTATTGCACCTTTGCTCCAAATGAAATTTCCTGGCTCCAATTGTGAACTCTGAGGAACATAAATAAAGGTATCAGTTGATGTTATTGTCAGTAATTAATGGTGTGGAATTGCACTGAATAGCCCAAATTGATTATTCTGGTGTGGTTAACATCACATTGTTGTGATATAATATTTAGGAATACATTTTCATAATTTTATGAATCAAGAAAATAATCCTGAAGGTCAACATAAAAAATAATTATTTCTTATTTTACACAAATGAAGCAGCTTTAGCAATGTAATTTGTAGCATCACTTGTTCATTTTACTTTAAAAAGGTGGTTTTAAAAGGCATGTATACTGAGTACTTGTAAGTAACCAATATACTTGGTATGTTTGCTCCATGTTCCAATCTCTGCAGTGACTGTATCTCCCTGCTGATCATATTGTTTGTGGACCTGGAATAGACTTGATGAATCAGGGCAAAATTACAGAAGACAATGGGCAACTTTGAATAAGGAGGTATTTATTATTCATTGTTGTTGGCAATTTAGGTATAGTCTTATTGTATTCATAAATTGATACATTAGTACCCTTATCGTAGACTGCTCCAACAGCGTACAAGGACTATCACAGATCATTTTTTTACACCAGGATTATTGTGAATAATTTATGATCCATCTTATGTATTTATTGCCTTTTTTAATTTAATTACCATATATTTTGGTATAAAAGTCGACCACACTTTTTCAGTCTCATTTTAAGGGTTTATGGTATATCTGGCATATGAGTTGACCCCATTTTCTACTGCCTGATGTACTCTGTTTTTTGTTTTTTTAAATTTTTTTTATTTTTCGCACTGTGAACCATATTAATCAAAATACATACAAACATTTCCCTCTTAAATATACACAGTGGCATTTTCTCCCCTTTTTTCCCCCCTGCCTTCCCTCCCCCCTTCCCACCCCCCTCCAAACCCATTTAACGTGCCTGATGTACTCTGTTGACTGGAGTATAAGTTGACCCCCAAAGCTTGTGATGCCTGAGATGGGGCATTGACTCACTCATACATCACGTGGATTGATCTGCTGGGCATTGGCTGGAGGTGATTGCTATCATGGAAGGTCCATCGACGCAACACAACTCACAACAAAAATATAAAGTGAGCTTTAAGTTGAAAGTAATAGAAATGACCAAGAAAACCAACTGCGCCACTGGAAGATAATGTGATGTGCGTGAGAAGTTGGTAAGGGATGGAGGAAGAAAGAAGAGATTATAAGAAAAAGGCAAATGTTCTTTGAGAAAAGGAATTACTCGTTGGCCAGAGTTGGAAAATCACGTTGCAGAATGTGGACGTGAACGGAGGCAAGATTGCTACATAGTCACCCAAAATAAAATAAGAGCATTTGCACTGCAGTGGGCAAAGTCACACCCAGACCTCAGTAATGATTTTGAGACTGCAGTCAGCTGGTTCAATTATTTTCATGAACATGAAAAATCTGGTATTACACCAAAACACAAAAATTGCACAGAAACTACCAAAAGATCTTGATCATAAAGTTGTAACTTTTCACCAGTTTATTATACGAAACTGACAGACACCCCAGTTTGCATTGGTAAATATCGGAAACATGCACAAAATACCCATGAATTTTGACAGGATAGGGAATAGAACAGTGGAATGGAAAGATGTTAAAACTGTGCAAACCAGAAGTACAGCCCAAGAAAAGACCAGGTTTACCGTGGTGTTATCGTGCATGGCTCACGGGACAAATTTAAGACCCATGGTAATCCTGAAGTGCAAACTTAAGCCTAAAATAAAATTCAAACAGATATTTGTACATTTTCATGAAAGGATGGATGGATAAAAATGGTGTAAAACTATGGATAGACAATGTGTGGAATAGGCAGCCAGGTGGTTTACGCAAAGAACGGAGTTTGCTGGTTTACTGACTGTGATCTTCCAAGGAGAAAAATCAAGGATCACAGGGAATGTTTGAGGTGCACACATATGGGCGTGCTTAATGGGATGCTAGAGAACAACATAAGGGTAAGTGGAATGATACAGTGATGCCAAAAATAGTTCACAGCCTTTTTATCTCCAGCAGCTCAGCTTCAATCCTGACCTCTGTTTATGCATTGTGTGGAATTTGTGATTGTGGGGGCTTCTTCTGGGTGCTCCAGTTTCCTCCAACATCCTAAAGATGTCCTGGTGGTTAGATTAATTGATTGCTAGGCAGGAATAGCAGGTGGGTGTTAATGGGCATTTTTGAGAGATTAGGACCCAGGAAAGAGTAGGGAAATGGAACTGCTCTGGGAACTGGTATCAGCTTGATGGGCAAAACAACCTTACATGTTGCAAGCAAATATGTGAAAAAGCTCCATTGGGACATAAATACCAACATGGATAGATTGATCTAAATAGCTCGTGTCTGTACTGTATATTCAACAATAAAAAAACTATAGTCAGAAGAAAAATACATCTCTAAAGAACAAAATACCAGAAAACAAACCATATTATGCAATTGCTGGGATCTCTCTTCCTCACTCCCTCTTCCTTTATATTTCCTAAAATTGATCTCTCTAAGTAACCTATTGGTCATCTACCCAAATATCAACAGAATGTCAAATGTTGTTTGATAATCGCCTTTGCAAAGTGCCCTGGGATGTCTAAACGAAGGCCTAAGGTAAGTGCAAAGTAATGGAAATGTTCATATGCTTTCTTGTTTTGAGTTTTTCATATGTAGAACCTGTAAGACTAAACACAGTTATTTAAAATTTAGCAAAGAAGCACCAAAGCTTGTGTAATTTTGAATTTTGGGCTAATTACGTCCATATAGAAAAAATAGAAACAGATTACCCATCAAGTAACAGTAAAAGGAGTCACCATGTTAATGAAGCAGCCTTAATTCTAAAGGAATGGACAGTTACAACAGTAAATCAAGGGTTTGGTTTTAATTTATTTTGAATAGCTACAAGGCGCACAATAAAGCTATCATTTCAGTAAATCAGTTTGCTGCTGCAATGTTCTCCTGCCTTTTTCTCTGTCCACATCTCCTAGTTTTGCGGCAGGCGGATGTTGATGCTTTTTGTTATGTCTCTTTCGAATGCATGGAGGTGAACTAACTCGTCATCCCCAATATAATAGGTGGCCTAGGCTATTCAGATTCTTCCCTTTGCAGCTGTCAATGTCGCATTGACTTTCTGTCAGGGTTGCTCGCTTATTGTTTGTGAGTTTGATTAAAAAAAAACAAAAAAAAACAAAATGCAATTACCCAGGTTATAGGACCAGACTCTATCACTCATATGGATAATCTCAGGGTAATGTGACAAGCATTCCCATGGCAACTGGAGGAAGAACTTCAGTCCAAAGAGTTTGTCTTCTCATCTTTCTGCTTATTGTGTAATGGATTAAAACTTCCTTCTCAAATGCTACAGAGCTGCAGTGAGGAAGCCACCATTTCAAAGTGTTCACAGCAATGTGTCGGCTCTGCTTGGCAGACCAAGGGAAACTTGAAAGCATTTTTCGGTGTGTCTGCAAACTCACAGCCATGTGCAACTTTAGTTTTAAGTTAAATTGATGTGCTTTTGGCTGACGATAATAAGCAGTATCCCTGCTCACAGCGGGACTTTCAAGCTTTTTTCCTTGCACATGTGACTGAACATCACAGTTGGATAAAATATTTAATGAACCAGGTCTTGGTTAAGTGTTATTTGAGATTTCTTTCTTTTTTTCTTAAAGGGGAACGAAAATGCACTCCATTTCCCCCTGTATAGTATCCGCGGCACTGTCGGGCAGCACACTGACTATGCTACCAGAATTGTCGCCTCACGGTTCTAGTAGCTCAGGTTCATTCCTGACCTCAGGTGCTGTCTGTGTGGAGTTTGCATGTTTCCCTGCGATCACGTAAGTTTCCTCTGGGTCCTCACATTTCTTGCCACATCCCAAAGGCGTTGTTAGGTTAATTGTGAACAAAGAGAAGCTGGACAGACTCAGCAGATCTGGCAGAGAAATAAATCAGTCAACAATTCAGAGTCTTCCAGCTTCTCTACGTTCACTCATGATTAGAGCATCTGACTTTTTTTGTGTGGTTTGCTTGGTCAATTGTCCCTACTGAGAAGATGAGTGGTAGAACCTATGAATCAATGAATGGAAATAGGGGAAGATTAAATTGAGTTTGGGTAGATTTAATGTAAGGTGCTTGTCATCATAGACATTATGGTTACTGACTGCTGTTTCCATGCTGTATCTCTCCATGCTTCTATAACTCTATGCTTTCCTTGCCACAGTGCTGCCGTGAATTCTACTTTTCAAGCAAATGCTGATGACTTCCATTCCATCCATTTCTGCAGTTCAGTTTATCTTCACAGAAGAATGACAATTTGCTGCCTTATAATATACGTTTCCATAAAGATTGTTTTTCTTCTTAATTACAATATTATAATTATAAACATGTATCTAATTCTATTCAATTTCCAAATAATATCTGTATTTTCCAAAATCCCTTTCCTTATTGTCATGGCCATAATTAAAAACTGCAAAGTCAAACTAACCCAATGACATTGAAAATAAAAATATATAAACAAATGCTGAAATCTGAAATAAATAGTTATTTAATGCTGGAAAAGCTCACGTAGAGTGAGAAGCAGTTGATGCTTCAGTTGAGAGCAGCACAGCACAGCACTGTCTCATACACCGGGTCTAATCCTATCCTTAGCTGCCATCAGTGTGGTACCTATACATTCTCTCCGTGAACGTGTGGTTTCCTCCAATTGCTCTAATTTCCTCCAACTCTTCAAAGACTTGTGATTTGGAAGGTTAATCAGCCACTGTAAATTGCCTCTCATGTGTAGGTGAGTGGTAGAATCTGGGGGAAATTATTGCAATGTGGGAAGAATAAAAATAGGATTAATATTCTGATGACCCTTTGTTAGAGAGAAATAAAATAGACTGCTCTGCTCCTTTCTTTATGGTCTGCTATTCAAGTGATCATTGCTGATTGGGTTATAATTTTAACTTTGCATTCAAGGCTACCCCTGAGAACCTTACACCCACTTCAGAAAGGACTTATGCTCTAATTGTCTCATTCCTAATGGCGTTCGTTCTCAGGACTGAACTATTTACTTGGAATCTTGCCTCTGATCCAATTGTAAGTTATCATGGTGTACATCAAAACCAATGTACTTGAGGTCACCCCCCAATGTTCACACACATGGTCATCTCCAAGGGGATACCTGGCTAATCTATTTCATCCCTGTGCACTCTTAACACATGTCCCCAGATACCCCACCGCACCTCCTTCACTGTCCATCATGATCAACCACAAGGGCATTTATATCTGTCCTCTCTGCTTTCAATGAGCAATGCAAGAAAACCATAAGAGAAAATGTCCATATTAAATCCTCTATGAAATGTGACTCATATTCCACAAAGCACATCCATTTAACAATCCCTCTATAACCTTCAAGTTCAAGTCGAAGTTCAAATGTGTTATCATAGTGCAACCCATCCAACTCTGAGATTCTTTTATCTCCAGGCCAGGCAGAACTTCCACTTATTGGTAACTGTAGATGTCACTCAAGCAAAAGATATGTATACAAAGAGAAATATAAACAAAGAAAGGAATGTAAATAAACTGTGTGCAAATGTAGAGAAAAACTGTGCAAAGTAAGAGTTGTTAAATGAGTCTCTGATTGAGTCTATTGTTTAGGAGTCTGATGGCTGTAGGGTAGCAAATGTTCCTGAATCAGGTGATATGAGCCCTGTGCACCTATACTTCTATCCTGATGTCAGCAGCAAGAACAGAGCATTTCCTGGTTGGCCAGAAAACTCGATAATTGCTGCTACTCTCCAATGGCAATGTTCCATGCAGATTTTCTCAATGGTAGGGAGAGTTTTGCCTGTTATGTACAGGGCTGAGAGCACTACCTTTTGCAGGGCTTTTCCGCTCAGAGGTATGGGTGCCTCCATACCAGGCCATGATGCAGCTGATCAGTACAGTTTCAACTACATGTCTTTAGAAGCTTGCCAAGATTTCTAATCTCATACCAAACCTTTGCAAACTCCTGAGGAAGTTGAGGCACTGATGTATTTTCTTCATGTGATTAGTATGTCGGGTCCAGGAAAGTTCAACTGAAACAGTGACTCCCAGGAATTTAAATTTGGTCATCCTCTCCACCGCTGTCCCCCCCCCCCCCCCACCCCACCCCCACCCCCCACCTCCCCGATAGTCACTGAATCGTACACCTCTGGTTTTCTTTCCTAAAGTCTTCAATCAGCTCCTTGGTCTTGGTGACATTGAGTGTGAGGTTGTTGTTAACACACCATTCAGCTAAGTTTTCAGGCTCCCTCCAGTATACAGAATCATCGCCCTTTTATATACAGCCCACTACCGTGGTGTTGATGGTGTTGTTGTAATACCAAGCCTCATTGTCAAAGGTGTACAGTGAGTAGCGCAAGATTTATAATTTTCTGTGATGGTACAAGCTCTAGTTAACACATACATATCCAGTACATGTTCTTTCCAAGTGTAGCAAACCACTTAGGGATCCTATCTACTTACTATCTTCTTTTGTTAGTAGATGTTACATATTACCTGTTGATGGTTTGGAGTGATTAATGCCATAGTACCTGGCCTCAGGATCTCTTAAACACCACATCAGATGATGAGTCAATGCTTCATGCTCACTTTTCCTATGTCTCCTTAGCAGAGAGTAGAAAAGGAACTTGTCACAAAGCCAATACTGTATGGAAACAGGCCCTTCAGCCCTATTGACTGTTCTGGTGAACAGCCATCCACTTGCACGAATATTATACTATTCCCAATTTATTCCTCCCATCAACATTCCCCACATTCCACCACTCACTGATGCGCGAGCAACAAATAACTTATCAATCTGTGCAGTCTTGGGATGTCAGAGGAAATTGAAGACCCGATGGAAACTCACACGGCCACAGGGAGAGTGCAAACTCTACGCAGTCAGAACAAGGTCAGGATTGAACTCAGATCACTGGATTTTTCTCAGCAAAGGATAACCCTGAAACATATGCTTCCCCCCACCCCCCCCACCAGCCAAGAGCAATAATTAACTCCTCATTTAGAGCAGAAGTCTATTTCACTTTTCTGAATTCATGCCAACCAGCAAACCTTCCATTTCTTGGTCAATATTCCTACAGATTTTTTTTCTGGGTGACCGTCCAGATAACTTTTCACAGTTCAGAGAGCCATTGCCTCACCGTGCCAGCAACCCAGGTTAAATCCCAACCTCTGGTGCTGCCTGTGTAGTGTTCATACATTCTCCTATGCCCACATTGTTCTCCATCAAGAGCTCCAGTGTTGTCCCACATTCCAAAGATGAACATGTTGGTAGGTTAATTGGCTGCTGTAAATTTCTCAGTGTGAGTTGTAGAATCTGGTGGAAATAATGGGCATTTGGAGAAAAATATATTGAGATTAATGTTGTAATTGGATACCTCTTTGTGATCTGTGCTCTATGACTGTAACTCAGTTGGCACGAAGAGACTTCAAAACTGTTGAAAATCCTTTCTCATTGTACATGCTTCCAACAGCAGAGGCTATGCCAAGCTCGTTACTAACATCTACCTGACCTCCTTTAATGTGAAGGATCAAAAACATTCACATTAGTTGTTGAATGGTTTTGGTCTGATTGTAGTGTAGTTTGATACTTTATGGATTATCTCAAACCTGATAAAATTTGCAGTAATTGTGGTTACAAGAAGAGCAATGGTAAACTGCCTAAATGACTACCGACCAGTTGCACTCACAGCACAAATGATGAAGTGTTTTGAGAGGCTGGTGTTGAAGAATATTAGTTCCTGCCTGAGCGGCGACATGGACCTGTAATGGAGGATTTAGACCATTCTTTTGCTTATGCAAGGCTGTATGCATGTGAATCAAATGACATAATCAATCTAATTTCCACCTTTGAGAATAATGTATGCATGTGAATCAGAAGACATAATCTAAATTGCACCATGCAGAGATGCATTTGTCTTTTGTTGGTCGCAGACTGTCAGGAGACCTTGAAGATAAGTAAACCATTTATTCAGGGTGATGGGCTATGAGTAAGCAATTTTTGGGTAATATAAGCCATGGTCCCGCTGCTGAAGTATCAGACTCTCTGAGGGGTGGAAACGTCTCTCAGCAAGAAGAATTTCTAGAGTCCAACCAACGTTCCAGTCGGGGGAGGTGGGGAAACTGCTACCGGCACCCCGACAACCTACTACAAGTGTGCGGTCGTTGCCTTGCTTCGGCAGTTGGGACCAGTCCAGGCGTTGATAAGTATAATTGGGAAGGGCTTGCATATTGTAGTTTGAAATCAGCTTCAGATTTAGTAATAAAGATTTGTATAAACTGAAGTGCTCTCGGCGTGTGTCTGTTTTCTTTCGGAAGCTCAAACACTGTTGACCAATCTAAAATGAACTAAGTGAGAGGTACAAGTTTACCAGAACAATTGGTGCTGCGACCAGGATTGGTCTCGAGATGTTTCGCCGAAAGAAAGAGGTGAGCCCTGAGCAGTTCTTGATTCTGGGATGGACTTCCAAAGACGATGGGTTTGGCATGATGACCAATACTCTGTCTTTGTTGGGACCTCCCATTAGTTGGGATGAGAGGTTAGATCCATCAAGTGCGCCTCTGGGAGAGCAGGTTGCCACTCTCCTTCGAGAAAGTAAATTTCCTGATAAAAAGGGGACGCTGACGGACGGTTTTTGGCTGCTGGCCACAGCCTTACACCGCGCCGTTCAGCGAGAAGCAGAATTAGTTCAGTGAGAAGTAGAATCCCAGCACAAGAGAGAGCAACTAGAGGAGAAGATAGAAGCCATGCAACAACGCTGTTCCATGATGAGCGAGATTGTTCGCACCAGTCAGGACCAAGCCACAGAATGGGAGGATAAGCATGTCCAAACGATCTGCTGTAATATTAAACTCCGGCAGCAGCTCAGTGCAGATAAGGAAAAGCAAGGGGTAGAATCCAATCTACATCGTATTCGTGCCATAATAAGGAATGGCGATGATCCTGATGTAATTGATGATTTGAACGGGAATATCTGGTATGATGTAATGGTAGAGATTGAAGGGATAGATGCCCCGGCCTCCCAAGCGGACACAGACAGGGGAAGGTACCCGAATCCCTGCTTATGCTCTATTCCCCCCCCCCCCACCGCCCCACGGGATGGCCTGGGCCTCCTCCCGTCCACTGGGTAGAGGGCCCTGTGGGCCAAAGTGGGAACAGGGGTTGGGAGCAGTCAACGATTCGTGACTACTCTATAAAAGAGCTGGCCACCATTGGAGATCGATTTAGGCAAAAGATGGGAGAAACTCTGGCGGCCTGGCTCCTGTGTGTTTGGAAACAAGGAAGGGGTAATGTATATTTAACCCCTGAGGAATTGTTTGGATTAGGAACATTGACTACTGATATCCGGGTCACTGCTGAGCTACGTGTTAGAAGGAGAGGGGTGGATTACTTACTTGCCACTCTAGGGTATGCCCTGTTACAAGTATACCCGTCACCAGTAGATTGGAATTTACATTTCCAGACAATTGGGGCACCCCAGAGGAGGGTATAGCAGTAATTCGTCAACAGGCCATGGCCTCTGCCTTGTATGCAGGGTGTTTAAGGCTGTGGGTACGTGGGGGGGGAGCCCTGACGAAGAGATGTTCACTGCCGGAATGCATACCCGATTGGTTCATTCCGCCCAACCCATTGTACGGGGACTGGTTCTGTCTGTAACTAGTCCACTAATTGGGCACCCTGTGTCTGAGGTGGTGCATGCCTTATCTGGGTTTCGAGAATTAGAGTTGGGAGGTAAAATCCACTCACGTACAACCCAGATTAAATCAGACAAGCAGGATGAAAGGAGAGGGACTGCTGCTAGTAACGGACCAACATGAAAGGACCTTTTTCTATCCTTGTTAAAGTTAGGCGTACCTAAAAGTGATATTGATGGGAAACCTACCGTGGACCTTTATACCCTTTATAAGAAGAAGGCAGGGGAACATCATCCCCAGCTGTTGAGTCCTCTTGGCCCAGCTGTGCCTTCTGCTCCCATTGCTGCTCCTATCGAGCTAGCTTCTCTTGCTCCAGTGATGAGATACAACAATTGGTTAAAAAGTCTCTTATGGAAAATAGTAGCATGTGGTCCTGGAAGCCCCCGAACCTTACTAAGGCATGAGGGTGCGGGCGGGATTCCCGTGTCTACTCCATTGAGATACGATGGATACACGGGGACCCGCGGCCCTACATACTGTTAACAATCCATTGGGATGGGGGTAATGACCACCAATATTTGGCCTTGGTCGATACCGGAGCGGAGCACTCGGTGATTCCTGGTAACCCCGACCTCTGGACTGGACCGACATTTCGAATAGAGGGGATGGGAGGAGCGATCACCCTGGCAAAGGAAATAAAAGTCCGTGCCACGGTGGGTGATGGGCCTTCCCCTGTATGCTTACATGCCCTGGTGGCTGCTACTGACGAGTGTATCCTGGGTATCAATATGTTGGCTGGTACGGCCCTTAATACTAGCCAAGGGGTATTTGCATTTGGATTTCGGACTATTACCAAAAGACTAGTGGTAGGTCGGGCTAAATGGGATCCTGTGATGGTGCCTCCCCCCCCCCCACATCCCGAAACCAGTATGCATTCCGCAGTATCGCCTCCCTGGAGGGCAAGAAGAGATTACTGCCACCATCGATGCTTTGCAAGAAGAAGGGGTAGTGAGGCCCGCAACGTCGCCCTTTAATAGTCCTGTTTGGCCAGTCCAGAAGCCAGATGGCTCCTGGAGAATGACAGTTGATTATCGTTTTTTGAACAAATATGCCCCACCACTTGCTTCGGCAGTTCCAGACATTGTTACCCTTATTGAAAATTTTGCTACTGGGAACTCAGGAATGTGGTATGCTGTCACTGATCTCGCTAACGCCTTCTTCAGTATTCTTATAGATAAGGTCTCACAGGATCAGTTCGCCTTTACCTGGAAGAGGCGCCAGTATACCTTCACCCGCCTCCCTTAGGGCTATGTACACTCTCCCACTATTTGCCACAGCCTAATTGCACGTGATTTGGAGGCGGTGCCAGTATTGCCTCCTCTCTCGATTCACCATTATATTGATGATGTGATGATCCAAGGGGCCACGGAAGAGATAGTACAGGAAGGTATGGAGAATGTCCAAGATGCCCTGATGCAAAGAGGGTGGGCCATTAACCCCGCCAAGGTGCAGGGCCCGTCCCAGACGGTTATTTTCCTTGGGATTCAGTGGCATGCTGGAGAACAGATGGTTCCCGATAAAGTTTGCAATAAGATCGCAGTCTTGGCCACTCCTACTAATAAAAAGGAGACCCAGCATTTCCTAGGGTTATTGGGATACTGGCGACGCCATATTCCACATTTGGCGTTGCTTTTATGTCCTCTATATAAGGTTACCCGAAAGAAAACAGACTTTTTATGGGGTAACGATCAGGAAAGGGCATTCCAGTCTGCCAAGCAGGCTATTCTTCAGGCTCTGCCCATTTCTCCCCACATCCCAAATACCCCCTACAAACTACAGATCTCCGTTACTGATCATGTGGCCTCCTGGAGCCTCTGGCAGAAACAAGAGGGCTACGGAGTCCCGCTAGGATTCTGGTCACGAACCATGCCCGAGGCTGCCACTCGTTATTCTGCTTTTGAACAACAGTTACTGGCCTGTTACTGGGCCCTACTGGAGATGGAAAGAATGACAGATGATGCAGATGTTCAGTTGCGACCTGCGCTTCCAATAATGAACTGGGTCCTGGCTAATGACTCTAATCTAAAGATCAGGCAGGCTCAGCAGTCTTCTATTGTTAAATGGAAGTGGTATATTCAGAGTCGTGCGACCAGAGGGCTTGAAGCGGTGGGCCGCATACACGAACAGGTGGCTGATCTTCCGTCTCGTCATGAGGACGTTGAACCTGCCTTGCCCCCTCCCTTACCCCCTTCACCAGTTCAGTGGGGTAAACCATATGATTTGGTCACTCCAGCAGAACAAGAGGACGCCTGGTTTACTGATGGTAGCAGTCAGTGGGTGCAAGGAAAGCAGAAGTGGAAGGCGGTGGCTTACCATCCCAGGTTGGGAACTCACTTATCGGAGGAGGGGGATGGTGACTCCAGCCAGTATACTGAGTTGAGGGCGGTCACTTTACCACTAGACCCCCATGTTCACCCTCTTCGCCTGTTTACTGATTCCTGGGCTGTGGCTAATGGACTTGTGGTATGGATGCCTGATTGGCAAAAGAACGACTGGCTGGTACAGGACCGCCCAGTATGGGGCAAACAGTTGTGGCAGCTGTTGTGGGATGCTTCCCACCATCGTGAGATAACCGTATATCATGTTGACGCCCATACCAATGGGACGACGAACATGGCACAACATAATGCAGGAGCAGATCAGCTTGCCACTATCAGCTGCACCGATACCGTCCCCTGGCTCGATGGGCACATGAACAGAGTGGCCATTTGGGGGAGAAGGGATCAGCTATGTGGGCCTGTACACATGCCTTACCCGTCCATCAGGACGATGTCCGCATGGTCATGCGTACATGCCCAGCATGCCAGCTTGTGAAGTCCCGCACCGTTCCTCCTGGTCCGCATGGCCGAATAAGACGGGAAGCTTGCTTGGCTGTGGTCTGGCAAATTGATTACATAGGCCCCTTGCCAGACTGCATGGGTAAACGTTATGTCCTAGTAATGGTTGACACCTTTTCGGGTCTGGTTTTTGCTTTTCCCACTAAGACAGCTGACCAAGCTAGCATTATCCAAGGACTAAACCATTTAATTTCTCGTTATGATGTACCAGAGGAGATTCAGTTTGATAAAGATTTGCACTTCTCCGGGAAGGCAATCTGTGATTGGGCAATTGACAACAGTATTTTATGGGTCCACCATATTCCTTATTACCCGCAGGCTGCCGGGTTAGTTAAACAAATGAACGGCTTACTGAAGGAACAAATTTGTTTATTAACACCACTGGGGTCCCTGAAGGGGTGGTGCCATGTGCTGCAGCAGGCAGTCGACAATTTGAATCCACTGACTTCATCACGCTTCTGAACTACAGCCTATTCCAGAGGAAAAACAGTCATTCCCGAACTAGAGAATGCCGG
This sequence comes from Narcine bancroftii, assembly GCF_036971445.1. Classification (NCBI taxonomy): domain Eukaryota; kingdom Metazoa; phylum Chordata; class Chondrichthyes; order Torpediniformes; family Narcinidae; genus Narcine; species Narcine bancroftii. Next base: position 249,746,060 of record NC_091470.1, read on the forward strand.
ACAAAAGGTATGGGTGGCACCACCAGGTAATGGGCCTCCTGTAAAAGGGGAAATAGTGATACCTGCTGCCCAGGGTAACACTCGGTGGGTAGCTATTGAGGGACAGGATGATTTAGTTTGTTTAAATACTGAACGCTTACGGTATCGTGAGTAACATATGTCAGGCTTCTTTGTTCCAGATCCTCAGTCTTGTGCTCCTGCTGATCTGGCTTAACCGCTGCTTTGGTGCCAGCAATTGGATTTGTAATGTCGAGGACGTTCCGAAGGAGTTGCCCGTGGGGGGCACGGCCCGATGCATTACACCAAGGAAGTCCTCGGTCACCCGCCTCAAGTTCAGCTTATATAAATATGTTATTGCCGGTCTCAGTTCCTATATTTTGTTTGTGGATGGACCAACTGATGAAGTCACCTTCTTCTTCTGTGATGGTTGTTGTTGTACCCGCTTTTTATCTTGTGATAACTCTGCACGGCCTGTCGCTGTGGTGGGAGGATTCTGGTTCTGCGGAGGGTTGGTGGCCTACTTCACCATCAAACATTCCTTCAGATTTGTCCGACAATTCCTTTCTCCATGTTTCCTATGCGTATGCTCACCGATTGAATGTTTCTGATTGTTGGATTTGTACCGTAGGCCCTTTGTATACCAGTACAGGCATTCCCATGATCCCCATTCCTTTCACTCGAAAGGGGGTTGCTGCCTGGAAATATTTTGATCCCTCCAAAGGCAGGGTTCACATTGATGTTAATAAGCTTGTGGCTGAGGAGGCCCAGTTCTTTAGTTTTCGTGACATTTTGGGTATTTTTCGAAGATGGCATATTTCTACCCCGCCTTATAATATGACACCCCCCTATTTTATTGTTTCTCAACGTGAAGGGCTCTGTCTGCTTTTGTAAGTTCCCCGACAGGCCTGCCGATGCACTGGGATACAGTGATTGTCCGGCATATTCCCCTTTTATTTCCAAGCACCCTATGAATGGGACCTAATGGGTTTGTGGGTCTCGTGCCTTTGCATGGCTACCCCTTACCTGGGGTGGTTGCTGCTATTTGGCATACACCATCGCCTACCTGGATCATATTTCCCATTTACAGGATCATCCCTCGCTTAAGCGTATGTCCCCTGTCCTTTGGCATAGACGTGCCCTCTCAGGTGCCGAGATTTTCTTTGGCGCCTTGATCCCAGGTTATGGCGTTATTCGCATTTCCCAAGAGGTTCACAAATTATATGATCTGATGAGCTCTATTGCCAAAGTTCTTTTTTTTCCAAATGTCTATCGGGCTCTTGAACCTCCTCTTTCTATTTTATCCTTAAAATACTCCAACACTGCGACGACCTGTCTGCACTATTGACCTGTTTTGTGTTAACTGTAACTGTGAATATTTAATCTATCTTCTTTTGATTATCTCTTTCTATGTCCTTCTGTATGGCAATTCAACATGTACTATTTTTAAAACTTCACCCTTTTGTCTGTCAGTCAGGGCCTTAATGACCTTAATCACGAACTCTCTGCCATCAGGACAGTGGCTTTACAGAATCGTGTGGCCCTGGATTTTCTTTTATTAAAACAGGGTGGCACATGTGCCGTTGTCGGTTCTGAATGTTGCTCTTATGTTCCCGATGTATCCACTAATATATATGATATTGTTCAGCATGTTTCAAAATCTGTTCGTGAGCTTCAGTGTCTGGGATAGTTTGAGCCTTGATTGTAATCTTTTTTCATGGTTAGCTGGTACATTTGGGGGAATGGGCCACAATATTCTCTGTGGTTGCTCGCATTATTGCTTATTTTTGTGATTATTGTAGTTTTGGTTTCTCTTTTTCGCTCCTTCTGTACTCAAATACTTGTAAGGTCTCGTAAGTGACAGATTGCGACCAAGGGGTGGAATGTAATGGAGGACTGAGACCATTCTTTTGCTTATGCAAGGCTGTATGAATGTGAATCAGATGACATAACCATTCTAATTTCCACCTTTGAGAATAATGTATGCTTGTGAATCAGAAGACATAATCTAAATTCCACCATGAGGCTCAGTGATGCAGTTGTCTTTTGTTGGTCGCAGACCGTCAGGAGACCTTGAAGATAAGTAAACCATTTATTCAGGATGATGGGCTATGAGTAAGAAATTTTTGGGTAATATAAGCCATGGTCCCACTGCTGAAGTATCAGACTCTATGAGGGGTGGAAACATCTCTCAGCAAGAAGAACTTCTAGAGTCCAACCAACGTCCCGGTCGGGGGAGGTGGAGAAGCTGCTACCAGCGCCCTGACAACCTACTACAAGTGTGTGGTCGTTGCCTTGCTTCGGCAGTTGGGACCAGTCCAGGCGTTGATAAGTATAATTGGGAAGGGCTTGCATATTGTAGTTTGAAATCAGCTTTAGATTTAGTAATAAAGATTTGTATAAACTGAAATGCTCTCGGCGTGTGTCTCTGTTTTCTTTCGGTAGCTCAAACACTGTTGACCAATCTAAAATGAACAAAGTGAGAGGTACAAGTTTACCAGAACAGGACCCATTCCAATTTGTTTACCGCAGCAATAGGTCTAAGGCACATACCAACTCGTTGCTTCTACACAAAACCCTGGAACACCTGGAAAGCAAAGACACATACATCAGGATGCAGTTTGTTCTCTACAATTCGGCATTCAACATCATCAACCCCGCAAAACTGATCAGCAAATCTAAGACCTAGGTCTCAATATCTCATTGCGTAATTGGATTCAGGATTTCCTCACCTCCAGACTCTAATCAGCGCAGATTGGCAAGAAAATCAACTCTACAATCTCCATCAGCACCGGAAGCACCCAAGGTGCTCTACTTGCTTTACACCTATGACTGTGGGGCTTGGTATGACAACACCATATACAAATTTACCGATGATACCACAATAGTGGGGTGTATAAAAAGGGGCAATGAGTCAGCATACAGGAGGAAGATTGAAAATATGGCTGAATGTTGTACTAACAACAACTTCACATTCAAATTCACCAAAAGCAAAGAGCTCATTGTGGACTTTAGGAAGGGGAAACAAGAGGCACACAATCCAATGATCATTGGGTGATTAGAGGTGGAGAGGGTGAGCAAATTTAAATTCCTTCAAGTCACTATCTAGGAAGACTTTTCCTGAACCCAATATACTAATGTTATCCATGAAGCAAGCATGCCATCACCGCTACTTCCTCAAGAGTTTGCAAAGATTTGGTATGAAATCAGAAACATTGACAATCCTCTGCAGATGTGCAGTGGAAAATGTGTTGACTGGCTGCATCATAGCTTGGTATGAAGGCACCAATACCTCTGAGCAGAAAGCTCTTCAAAAGAGAATGGACACAGCCCAGTACATAACAGATAAAACTCACCTCGCCATCAAGAAAAATCTGATGGAGCGCTGCTGTTAGAGTACAGCAGCAATCATCAAGGGTCCATGTCACCCAGGATATCCTCTGTTCTCGCTGCTGTCATCAGAAATGAGGTGTTGGTGCTCAAGACTTGTATCACCAGGTTCAGGATAATTTGTTACTCCTCGACCATCAGGCTTCTAAGTAACAAACTCAGAGTCTCATTCAACAACTTTTATTTTGCACATTATTTAATACTGGGTTTTTTTTCTGTGTTGCAGTCAGTTGTTTTACATTTCTTTCTTTGTTTACAATTCTCTTTTTTGTGTGTGTATCTTTTGCTTGAGTACAGTTTGCACTGCTGATATGTAGAAATTCTGCCTGGCCCACAGAAAAAATAATCTCAGAGTTGTATGTGATGTCATGTATGTACTCTGACAAGAATCTGAACTTTGAAGTACCAAAGCAGTTAATTGTGACTTCAAACTTTCCACACAATCCAGGAATGGGTAATCATTTCTCCAGAAGTGCAGCACAATTGGGACAATGAACAGAGAACATACAGAGCATGGACAAATGTTGGAAGTAAAAGGAGGAGAGAGACTGAGTCAGGTGAAAGTGACATTTTCCTAAATAAATTCAAATGTTGGATGAAAATTTGAACTGAAATAATTTATTTCAGATGCCGAAAATCAACAATAAGTATAAAATGTTGAAAATCTCAACAATGGTTTTGAATTTTTGATGTAACTTTACTCAGATATAGTGAAAAATTTTGCATTGCATGCTATCCAGGCAAGATAGCCAACAGCAGGAGGTGTAATAATAAAAGTATGGTCCAGGTGTAATGTTACAGTTAGTCAAAGAATGCAAGGTATAGTGTTACAAAGGCAAAGAAACAGGATAGAGAAAAATACAATTAGTCAGTCCAGGGGCCTCATTTTTTTACCAATGGGAGTTCAATTTAATTTAAGAGTCTGATAACAGAATGAAAGAAACTGTTCTTGAATCAATGGAGATGATGAGGGGAAATTTGGTTTGCATGACGGCCTGAGGTGTTTTTACAGCTCTGGAGAGAGAGACAAACAATTTACATTTCAAGACAGCGGGCATTACACACACATTTGATATCATTGCCCTCACTGACACTTGCCAATATCTGGAAACAAGGCAATGCCTGCACTCAGTGGAATAGGCTTTGCATACTTAAGGCTTCAAGTGGTGCCATTATTTCACAATATTAAGTTCCCTGCTGATGTTTGCAGCCAGTCACCAGCCTTGCTGAACTCATCGGCAACATTATAATGTTTGCAATTGGCCGACATAAGCAATAGACACTGTTGAACACCCTATCACAAATCTGCCCCATTTGTACCCTTATATTTTTACAGACTACCTAATTATCAATCAATGTCTGATATGGAAATATTGCTTCCATAGTATGTCCCTTTAATTAAAATTAAATACAGTTAGAACTCCTGGTGTCGGGCATCTAGGTGGATTGGTAGGTGCTGGATGAGTGAACTTTTTCTATTGCTTGAGATTGCATGTTGCATGATTGGTGAACTGACTGTGTGGCATGACAATTTTAAACTTGTGTTCTTTTACGTACCTGTATTTATTTTCTGCAATTTATTTTGTTGGTTGGTTGAGGATGCTGGTTGTTTGAATCCTAGATAACAGGGATTTACAACTCTTCCAATCTCTTTGCAGAAGAATGGTTTCTTTTGCATCTGGTGGCTGATTGGAGTGGTCTATCCAATAGATGTCCTGCTTCACAGCTCCAATGTCCCAACTACAACCCTGACCTCCAATGGAGTGTGTCATGGGGCTTGTATGTTCTCCCTGTTACTGTGTGGGTTTTATTGGTCTGTTTCAGATTTCTTCCACATGCCAAACACTTGTAGGATGGTAAGTTAAATTGGCAGTGTAAATTGTGTGGGTGAGTGAATCTAGGGTCGAGTTGGTGGGAACATGGGAAGAATAAAATCAGTTCGGCTAGGATGAGTGTAGAAGTGGATACTCAGTGGCTGGGCTAGACCTGGTAAGTTGAAGGGTCAGCTTCCCTTCAAAGACAAGCAATTTAAAGTTTGTTCAGGAAACAGATCCTCTAATGTAGCCTTTATAGTGAAGGGGTGTGGAGTTCAAATTCAAGGAAATCTCATTCCAACTGCACTTGGCATTAGTGAGGTCACACCTAGAAAACCATGTGCAGTTTTAGTCTATTTTAAGTAGGGATACCCATGCTTCGAAGACAATCCAATGGAAGTTTGCTGAGATGAAAGCAATAAACAATCTGCTGGAGGAACTCAATGGGTCGAGAAGCATCAATGAAAGAAAGAATAGTTCATGTCGGAATACAGCACTGAGACTCGAGATTCCAGCATCTGCAATCGCTCATGTGCCTCCAGTTTGCTGGGATGATTTCTGGCATGAAAGCACTGTATGATGAGGAAAGGTCAAGCAGATTCAGTTCATTGTTACCAAAGTACAGAAAAAGTATTGCAGCCTGGAAAGAAAGTTCAATGTTTTTTTTAAAAAAAGGAAACACTCTAAGAAGGTGATTCAGGAGAAATTTCTTCCCCCAAAGAGCAGTGAATTTCTCCACCACAGCAAGTTGTGGCTCAATCAGATATTCAAGGTTGAGTCAGGCAACTAGGGAGTCAAACATTATGGGGGCCAGACAGGAAAGTGTAGATGAGACCATGATCCAATCAGGTGTGTTCTGAATGAATGGGTACAGCATCTCCTGCTTCCTGTGTTCTGGCAGAGCTCTTCTTTCAAATGCCAGCATAGATAATGTGCAATGGGGTTTCAGCACACACTGAAGCAAGCCCTTCGGCTCAACTTGTTCATGCTATGCACTCTAGTCCCATATACTACTTTCATGTGGAAAGGAAGTGGTAAGCTGGAGAACATGTCAGCTGGGAGATGCTGCCTGAACCTGGGTACTGCAATCTTGCCACAGTCCCAACCAGAGGATCAATAGACATTACATTTTAAATGTAGACATACAGTATGGTAACAGGTCCTTTTGGTCCATTCACCCATGCTGTCCAATTAAATCCGATTTACCTACAACCCCAGTACGTTTTTAAACAGGAAAGTTTGCAGATGCTGTGATTGTGGTGCAATACACAAAAGTGCTGGAGAACATCAACATCTATAGGAAGCAAAAGGTCACCAACATTTTGGCCTGAAGCCCTTTGTCGAGGTAGGAACTGAAAGCAGGCAGAAGCCTGAATTAAAAAGTGGGGAGAGGGAAGGAATAGGGGGAGGAGTACAGGCAAACAGGAAAGGCATCATAGGTGGATAAGGCCTGACAAATGATATAGAAGGGCTTGATAAATGATATTTCATCACATTATAAGATTTCAATAAATCCTTTTTGTTATTTTACATTTTATTTACCAGAACAGACCGTTCCTTCACATGTTAACATGGTTGGCATGGTGGAAAGACCGAAATACAATGCTCTTCATAATACAGCGCGGCTGAGATTGTTATCCCTTCTAGCTTTGTTGGTGTGATGGTGGGTTGTTTTCATGCTGCTTTCATCCAATAACTATTAACAATGCCGTTTCAGGCATCATTTCTGTGCAACATGCATCAAAAGATACTTTCCACACAGTCCTTTCTTTTTCCCGCTTCTGGCTCCACAGACCATATTGGTGGCGGCTGCAATAATCGTCCCACATGAATGGGTTAAGGGGTGGGGGGGGGGGAATGAAAATCACCCAGAAAGTGATTAATGACTAAGAGGAAGCAGTAATGTAAGCAAGCAACATTTCTTCTTGCCTCGCCAGAGTGAGCACTTTGTGGCCAGAAGCGGTCCCAGTGTACACCACAGCTCTTAATCCCCGTCGCAAATAACTTCCAGATGTACCCATTCAGTACTTCAGTCTGCAGGTCTGGGCTTTCACAGATGGCACTCCATGAGGGGGGTCCATGGGCAACATCACGAGTACTTTGCTAATCGTTCAATTCCAATCTTCCTGAAGGGAATTGTATTCATAAAATCTTTTTCATCTCTGTGCCTTTGATTAGGAGAGGAGATAATCACTAAGTCATGGGCTCTCGTGGGAAGGAGGAAAAGACAAGGATCTTGTTAGATGGAGGTGAGGGGAGGAGGGGTTGGTTGAGCTATTTTTAACATGTGTCTGGCTGGAAGAAAACAAGTCAAAGGTAGCGAAGCATGAGTGTCTTAACTGGTTCCATTTTAACATCAGCAGAAGAGATGGGCACAAATAGGAACTCATGGAGGTGGGGATTGGGCTGAGTATGCAGAGTAGGTTAAACTAATAGTTTTCTCCCACAGAGGCAGAGACAGCCCAATTTCCTTAGTGGACAAGTTATCTTTAGTTGACTTACACAAAAGATGAGCCTTTAACGTCAAAGGGAAGACACTTCTTTACTTGTGTAGATCAGTACAGTACAATAAAACTCCCTGGCTTCACTGAAAGTCTCTAGGTGCAAAGTTTCATTAAATAGCTTTTTTTTGGTTCTATTTTAGGTAGAAAAGGGGAGGTTTCCCTGCTGTTCCAATCAGCCTTCCAAACTACCAACCTTCCAGAATTCATGCTATCTGAACATTATCAAATGTTGCTTGTGAGTACTTCGTGTGGGTAATTTTTGGCTGCAACATTTTCCGAGTTTAGAACAGGTATTTCACTTCCACATTACCTCATTAGATGTAAATGGACTTTATTAGCAGAAAGACTTGGAACTGTTGCAGCACAAAATGAGCCCATTCAGTCTATCAAGTCCATGTTGGCTTCTGCTAAAGCAATCCTGTTGATCCAGTTGCCCCACAAAATATCCTCTCTCAAATACCTTTTTAATTCCCTTCCAAAGATCCTAATTATTTTTGCGTCCAGGCAGAAAATTCCAGGCACTGATGAAAATAACTACCCTCTACCCTCCCACCTATATCGACCCATGTTACTCTGTGATCCTCCCCCTGCCCCTTCCTTGCATCTTCTCCTCTCTTCCCTTACATTTTTTCAGTGTATGCTGGGTTTTTGCTCATACCTTGATGAAGGGCTCAGGCCCGAAATATTGGTTAACCTTTACTTCCTTTTGGATCTGCATGATCTAGAGAGTTTCCCCAGCACCTTTTATGTATTGTGCTACAATCCCAATGCCTGCAGACTTTCCTGTCCAACTCCAACCTGAAATGTGAACTCTGCTTTCTCTGCAGATGCAAACGAACCTATTGAATGTTTCTAGCAATTTCCATTTTTATTACAAGATTCCTTGGAACTTTTGATGTTCTGCTCACACCTGCACCCAACTCCCTACCTTCTTCCAGGCCTGCAAGATTTTCTGCTGGAACCAAGAGAATCACCCAGCCATTTCAGCAAATTACTGTGGCCATTTCAATGAGCCACTCACATTGGTTTGTCATATGGGAGGAAACTTAAGCACTGGGAGAAAACTATGAGATTGTACTAAGAACATACAGACTCCACTCAGACAGCACCAGAAGTTGGAATTGAACCTGAATTAGTTCATGGACATGTGAGAGACAGAATGTATCAAGATATAAATGGGAAGATGTAATTAATATGGAATTAATCAGAGAAATTACATTGACTTGATGAGTCGTATGACCTATAATCAAGTAGACTTCATATAAAGGCATCTTTCTTTTGCGACTTTTTTTCTACCTTAGCATGAGCTAAAGCATTTCACAGCCAAGGAAGTGCTCCTGACATAATCATCGCGAATATGCAAGAAGTGGGCTTAACAGTTGGTGTAATGGTTAGTGCAACTCCTTTACTGCGCAGCGATCAGGACTTGGCTTCAAGTCCTTCGCTGTCTGTATGGAGTTTGTATGTTCTCCCTGTGTCTGCATCGGTTTTACCCCAGAACTCCAGTTTCCTCCCACCATTTGAAACATACTGGGGGTGTAGGTTAATTGGAGTGTGAATTGGGCAGCAGTGACTCGTGGGCCGAAATGGCCTGTTACTGTTGCTGCATGTCTAAGTTTAGAGATGTTACAAAATGTAAATTTGTTTACAGCAATGTGTTAATGAGTGATAATCATTGATGTTGTTGACTGGAGGATGTAGAATAATCACGCCTTGTTCTTCTTCAAATTTGAGTCTCACCTTCAACATGGCAAACTTATTTTAACATCCTATGCAAGATCTAGAACCTCTGATAGTGCAATGCAGTCCATTGAAAAATTTCAGACTGAGACTTGGAAATCACCGTCCTGCAAAGTGCAGATGACATTATCCAATTCCGGATAAATGCAAGAACTGCAGATGCTGGGAATCAATGAGCAAATAAGGTGTCGACCCTGGTCCTGACTAGAAACATTGACCACTCATTACTTTCCATGGATACTGCTGGACCTGCAGAATCCCATCAAATTCTCTGACTCTGCTATTCCATGTCAGTTGACTTTTTATCATTAATGAATCCTGAGACTCTGGAGGAAATATAAAAGAGACTATAATATCCATTCTTCAGGTGGTTGTTTTTCCAGACTCTTTTGTGTAGTCTTCCAAAGGCGCTATTTGCCTTGGCGAGTCTGTTGTCTATCTCGTTGTCGATCCTTGCATCAGATGAAATGGTGCAGCCGAGGTAGGTAAACTGGTTGACCGTTTTGAGTTCTGTGTGCCCGATGGAGATGTGGGGGGGCTGGTAGTCATGGTGAGGAGCTGGCTGATGGAGGACCTCAGTTTTCTTCAGGCTGACTTCCAGGCCAAACATTTTGGCAGTTTCCGCAAAACAGGACATCATGCGCTGGAGTGCTGGCTCTGAATGGGCAACTAAAGCACCTGAACAACCACCTGAAGAAACACACAAAGACCAGCGTGTACAGAGCCGTTGTCATTACCCACGCTCCTGTTCGGCACCGAATCATGGGTCCTCTACCGGCATCACCTACGGCTCCTAGAACGCTTCCATCAGCGCTGTCTCTGCTCCATCCTCAACATTCATTGGAGTGACTTCATCACCAACATCGAAGTACTTGAGCTGGCAGAGTCCGCAAGCCTCGAATCCACGCTGCTGAAGAGTCAACTGCGCTGGGTGGGTCACGTCTCCAGAATGGAGGACCATCGCCTTCCCAAGATCGTGTTCTATGGCGAGCTCTCCACTGGCCACCGAGACAGAGGTGCACCAAAGAAGAGGTACAAGGACTGCTTAAAGAAATCTCATGGTGACCACCGCCAGTGGGCTGATATCGCCTCCAACCGTGCATCTTGGCGCCTCACAGTTCGGCGGGCAGCAACCTCCTTTGAAGAAGACCGCAGAGCCCACCTCACTGACAAAAGACAAAGGAGGAAAAACCCAACACCCAACCCCAACCCACCAATTTTCCCTTGCAACCGCAGCAACCGTGCCTGCCTGTCCCGCTTCGCACATGTCAGTCACCAACGAGCCTGCAGCAGACGTGGACAAACCCCTTCATAAATCTTCGTCCGCGAAGCCAAACCAAAGAAAAGAATATCCATTATATACATTTTTAAACTCAAACCGTCCCATAGTCCCTTTATAAAGAGTAAAATACTGTTGAAGCATTTATCAACATCTGATGAACCTGAATCTGTTCCTCTCTCTATGGACACTGCCATACCTGCAAAAACAAAAGGCACCACTGCAGGAGCAGCAGTGATGTTGCTGATAAAGACCCAGGAGAGCAAGACACAGCACCACTCCAAAGGGTTTAACCAACTGGTCTTAATTCTAGCTGCTCCATACAGGCAACATATGGCCTATCAGAGAAGCCGATGGTGTTTTTAAAACTAAATCTTGCAACCACAGGTATATCCAAGATGGCAGCGCCCGGGCTTGGCAGCAGCCGCAAGAAGTTGCAGAATCCAGGGACAAGTGGGACTTGTGCAGGGAACCAGAAATGGGAGGGAAACACCCCTCTCCCCAGTTTTGGAAGGAGAAGTAGAGTAGACAACCCTTCAGGATGGTGAAGCAAGGGGCCAATTGGCTGAGTGGCCCACCCCACACAGGCTGCAGGTCACTTGTGATCGGGGGACCTGCACAGTCTTCAGGCTATTTGAGGATTGCTTAGGGGACGAGGTATCAGAGCCGGTATTCGAGAGGGTCCTGAGGGAAAGAAGGGCACCTGAAAGGCCTCGGATGCTGAAGGCTTCCTAATCGTGTTGGAGGTTTGGATCTGGTACCTGGCTTGCCAATGGATCGAGCAGGAGTTTGTTGAGGCTGCAGAGACTGTGCGAGCACTGTATATGAACCCACGGACACAGAGACTCTGAAGGGACTATTTTTTACTGTTCTCTTACTTTAAAGCAGAGGTTCTCAACCTTTTTCTTTCCACTCACATGCAACTTTAAGTAATCCCTATTATATCAGGGCTCTGATTAGTAAGGGATTGCTTAAAATGGTATGCAATTGGGAAGGGAAGGATGAGAATCACTGCTCTAGATCCAATTGTTACTGAAATATTTTGCTTGAGAAAAATTGTCATTGGCCCATTTCCTTTGGAGTCAAGAAACCATGCACATAATAAGTCAATTAGGTACGATCAAAATTGGTTTTCAACCTTTTTCTTTCCACCCACATACCACCTTAAGCAATCCCTTACTAATCACAGAGCACCTATGACATAGGGAATACTTAAGTGGTATGTGAGTGGAAACAAAAAGGTTGAGAACCACTGTTTTAAGAGGTGCCTGGCAAAACTATTGGCCACTATTTGCCTTATGGCCTGCAGAAGGCGATTTATGTAATATTATATGTTCTGTACAATTACATGGCAATAAAGGAATCATGAATCTTGAGTATAATTAATATTTCCTGTATTATTTCAGGATTAACTCTCTTGACCGCAGTTCCATGGTCTCAAGTTCACTGAATATTCTTTCAGTACCACTTTAGGTATTTCCAATGACATACATAAAGATTTACTTCACTCAGTATGGAACTGTACATCAGGAATTTAGCAGAGAATATTTTTGAAATGGAACAATAACAAGAATCTATAAAGCTCAAGAAAATAGAACTTGTAGAATAGAGTAGAGCACTAAAGCCTTGACATCCTTTCCATATTACGTGTCTGCAATATTCACGAGTTAATCCTACCCATTCAATAGCAAAACCAAAAGACGTGCTTCAAGAGTGAAACACAAACTGCTCATGCTGGAGTTTGGAGCAAACAATGAGTTGCTAGAAGAACTTGTTGGTCAGGCAGCATTCCCAGTAGAACTAGTAAGTCAACATTTAGAGTCAGGACCCTTCATTGAGATTAAAGTTGTATGGGGGTGATATCAAGTGGGAAAGAAAAAGGGGGGGGGGGGAAATAAAGCTGGGGAGGGGCTAAGAGATGATCAGGAGAAGGAGTGGAATGTTTTGTTTGTCATTTTTCTTGTTTACCGTTAAGGAATATCACATCATATTCCTCCTTGACAGTCTTAAACCCAATGGCATGTACATTCATTTTCCTAATTTTAAGTAACCCCCAGCTCTCTCTGGTTCTATTGCTTCCATCTCTTTACCTACTCCTGCTCTAATCTTCCCATCCCCAACATCCCAATGATCTCTCCTTCTACCTATCTCTCCACCTCTTGCACCATCCTACCCAGCAATAACTAATCAACCCCGAGATCATCCTCATCTTTCACCCCCTTCTCTCCCCCCTGCCCCTGATATGCTTAATTTGTTTTATTTATTTACAACATGGAAGAAGCCAATTCCAGTCATTGAAACCTGTGCCACCCAATTACATCCTTACAATCCAGCATGTTTTGGAATGTGGGAGGAAACCTGAGCACCCAGGGAGAACATACAAACTTGATGGGGACAGCACCAGATTGAAACCCAGGTTGCTGGCACTGTAATAGCGTAGTTATTACACTATAACAGTTAGTTGCACTATCCACACTGCCCATGATATCATCCCTTCCTACTTTAGTCTCAATAAAGGTTGACTGACCTTTTCTACCCAGGGATGCTGCCTGATCTATTAAGTTCCTCCAGCTTAATTAGCATACTTCACACAATTACAAAGAAGCTGAATATGTTAATCATGTCATTAATAAGTCTGCTTAAACCATCGAAACTTTCTGAATGAGTGGAACAGGTTTGAGTGACAGGCTGTCCTTAAATTGAGATTTGTGACCTTCTAGCTAGATGGCAATCCACTCAGTTACTTGTCTCGCCTGCCTATTCATGGAATCATGCTTCCTTGTAGTTTTAATTGAAGCGTTCATGTGACAAGTGTGTTGACTAGTCCATCGGCCTAAAAATGTACTGATGATCAAGCTAATGCTGGGTCAAATCTCACTTCTGCAGGTAACTGAATTAATCTGTACAGTAAAACTTAACGTTGATCATTTATTGGGCTGTCATTTAAAAACCTTGAAAAAGAAAACAAGTTTTGTCCTATCTCCCCAGTGAGGTCTATACTCTAGACTCATAGCAATGTGATTGCTTCTAGTCTAGCCTATAAAGAACTGAATTCCGAGACAAGCAAAAAATGTTGGTGACCTAGTGATGCCTGAATCACATGAAAGAATAAAGTTTCACTTTAATAAAAAGTATTAAAACATTTAAAAGCTATAACCCTGCATCTGATACATCTGACCAATTGTTTATTATCATGCAAACCATCTCCTGAATTGACCATAAAGTATATAACATAAATAACAAAGAAAAGTATTTGCTTTACCTCAATAAATCTTTGTCACTTGAGCTCTCTCTCCTTTACAGTTAGCACCCTGAACAATCTTTTATTCCCCTATTCAAACTCTATGGCCTAATGTTAAACTCCAGTTGCAGACACTCCCACAAAACACATTATTTTGTTCAAGGCAGGATCAAAAAGGTTTTTTTTTAAAAAAACACAATGTAGAAAATTGTATGTATTGTGACCTGTTCTTAATAAAAGTGGCCTCAGAAAAACTGAACATTCTATTCTCAAATAGCGTTTGAGCTAACAATGCAAATTTTCTTTCTAGTAAGTGAATAAGTGCTTGATGACAGTAAAGTGGCAGAAAATTAGGTGTTAAAATAGGTAAGATTTTTCTTGTGTAAATTATAAGGGTGAAGTCATGAGAAAGACTCATTTAAATAGCATCTTGCACAACCACAGAATTTCCAAAACAGTTCACAAAGTTCTTGATGAGCAGTCAGTTTATAGATGAGGGATATGGATGTTAATAATCAGATATAATGTCTTTCTGCTTCCTGAAATGTAATGATATTTTAAGTCTAGTCTGAATTGATGATTTAATCTGTTTTCAGATGTAACTATTTTAATTACTATATTAATAGCTTCCAGATATGTAATTACATGATTAACTTTTTAATCTGATTATGAACACCCAAAATATCTCTATGACCACCCCAGTTAACATTTAGTAGGTTTGCTTAAAACTTCAAACACCAGATAAAGAATAGATCACATCTCATCACTTTACAAGAATCAGGAATGCATAGGATAAGAAATGTTCTCATGTCCTGGAGGATATAAAATGTGACCATTCTCTCAGATATATTAGGATTCTTTTAAAGCATAAAAAGATCAATTGAAAATCTAGCAATATTTTTGACGTGAAGAGCCATATATATGCAAACAATAACCAAAATTATATTTTGTTCCAGCTTTGTAAAGTGTCTAGCCCTTGGAAATATGTTGCACTATACAGGAGTCTTTCTTTGCTGGTGTCAATATGCTTTGTTGTTGACTTCAGCAACTTCCATAATTTTTAAAAATTCTGTATTACAGAGGATGTGAGGAAAAAAAATTCCTTTCAAATAGCTGTGAGTTTGATGAAGAGACTGCAGGTGATGGAATCAAGAGCAAAAACCAAAATACTGGAGAACTTAATGGGTCAGATATCATTCATAGAAGGAAATGGACATGTGATGTTTCGGATTGAATCCTTGGTTCAGGATGGAGTTCACTTCCCTCCAGGGATGCTGCCTGATCCATTGAGTTTCTTTAACATTATGGTTTTTCTTTTCCTGAGTTTGATGATTTAGCTGTTGAAATTATTTGAGATTTTCCAGAATTTTGCCACTATATCCAAATTCACTCATGAACTATTCCCATTACCTTGGTGTTCATATAAACGTGTGTTGGTTCCTAGTTCTCCTAATATTAAAAATTTTGGCCTTGTTTTCAAGGCTGCAATCCCCAAATCCTCCTCCACTACTATTTGTAATTTCCTCTTGGTCCTACCGCACCACATAATTACTCTTATATATCCCTGATTTTAATCCATTGGAAGCTGTGCCTTCATGGGTCAAATTCCTAAACTCTGTAATTCCCTCTCCTGCACTCTCCATTAAGTAACTCGTTTGGCCTTTCTGGTCCAATCTTTTGGTCACCAGCGTAAACCTCCTTTTATCTGATCTAGTCTAGAATTCTCATTGACAATTGTTCTAATAGACTGTCTCAAAGCCACAATATAAACAGAAGGCATTGTAATTCAGAATATTCCAAGCAGCCATCGTGTTGTCTGCTTGAAAGTGTCTCTAAATCCAGCAAAGTTAAAATGGCTCATGACAATGTGAATCTATCGCATTTAATCCCCATCTGACATTCATGTGAAAACATCATATTTGCTCTCAGTTTGTAAAAGTAACCATGGTCAAAGACATTTCCTGATAGTTTGGTTGGATTGTAACTCAGGTCCCCAAGGGAGACTACAGCCTTCTAATCCTTAGACTCCAACCCAATGGACTTTCAGAACCTTGGGGCTAGGGGCCAGGAGTGTAAGAGGTTTATTAAACTGGGCCTCCTATTCAGAGCTGCTAGCTGTCCCAGGAACCTCTCATGTTATATTTCTCCCAATATAGAGGCTATTCAGCTCATCGAGTTCAGTTGGTTCTCAGAACATCCCACTGGTCCCATTCACTCAATATTTCTCTGAAGCCTGTTTACTCTCATGACAATCAATTCCACTCCAATTCTCTCATCACCTACCTACACTGGGGTAATTTATAGTGGACAATGAACGCACCAGCACAAACATCTTTGAGCTGTGGAAGAAATCCCCAGGTTAGCCCCAAAATTCCTTAACATCCGTTGACTGCAATGTCACTAGGCATTTTTTGAAAATGTGCATTTGAGCAAGCCTTCACACCAGAGAGTCAGGAACCTCTCTTCTGAACTTTCTCTGCCTGTTTTTCAGCCTCAAATGGTTCCACAGCAATCCAAGTTGCCCACGTCTTCCTTCCCCACACCTAAAAGTGAACACAAGATCAAAAGAATGCAGGAGCATCAGTAGGCTCCACAATGTTGCCCTGCCATCATCTTCCTTTTGTGCCAATTCCACGTGCCCTTCAATTCCCCGAACATTCAGCGATTTTTTTTTCCCACTTCCTTAAATATGTCCAACGATCTCCCTTCCATAACCTTCCAGGGTAGAGAATTTAAGAATATCCCCACGCTCTACAGATAGAAGTTCCCATGCAACACAGTTTTCTCTTTTAAATGACTACGTCAGATTTGTAACTATATCCCCTCACTCATCGATAAAGCCCTCTATACAATATAACAGGCTTTCGAAATGGGGAGAATTATTGACCTGAAACTTGCCAATGAGTCCTAAGGGATCAGTCATCCAAGGCTCAGCAGGTCTTGCACCACCACATACAATGGCATGCGTCAAAGACAAAATAAAATTTAAGATTAGCACATCGACTATCTACTTCAGTACTCACCATTGCTCGATATGAAGAAAGTGTTTAGAGACATTTCATATTGGGCTGTCAGCTTTATTCTGAAGACATTTAGATGGGTACATAGTCAGAAAATGTTTGGAAGAAATATGGGCCAAAGATAGGCAAATGGAACCAGGTCAGGTAGGCAACTTGGTCAATGTGGGTGAATTGGGATGTTTCCACCCTACATAGAGCAGTGACATTCTATGCCAGGAATCACTGATGCAGGAGCAAGGAAGTCTTCAAAGGCCCATTGACCCTGGGGAACAAGCGAAATGATGAGAAAAAGAAAAACTGCAGATGTTGAAATCATGAAATTAAAAGCAGAAAAACTCAGCAGTCAGGCAGCCTGTGGATAGAGAAACAGTAAAAAAAAGTAGCATTTAATAAATGTTTTTCATTATTTTAGTGTTTTACTTTATTTATGTTTAAAATACTTTTAATTGAAAGTATTTTTTAATCAAGTAAATTTAAAATGTTTGATTATTTCAGTAATTAAAAATGCTTGAAAAGCCTGAATTAGATCACAAGAAATATGAAGAATAGACCATGCCAGCCCCCCCGCCTGCTCTCCCATTTTACTGCTAATTTTTTTAAAACTTTCCTTCACTAACCTGATCCCCCTTCATTTTCTCTTAATATTCAAAGGGCCCCATGAAAGATGAAAAATTGCTGAATGTTCGGGGAATTGAAGGGCACGTGGAACTGCCACAAAAGGAAGGTAATGGCAGGGCAACATTGTGGAGCCTACTGATGCTCCTGTATTCTTTTGATCTTGTGTTCACTTTTAGGTGTGGGGAAGGAAGACGTGGGCAACTCGGATTGCTGTGGAACCATTTGAGGCTGAAAAATAGGCAGAGAAAGTTCAGAAGAGAGGTTCCTGACTCTCTGGCGTGAAGGCTTGTTCCAAACTTAAGGCCAACTTTCTGCTCTGAGCCCACTCTTTCTCACTAGAACTTACACAGGGCAGGTGATCAACACAAAATCATGGTAATAGGAACTTTCCTCTATTAAATAGGTTCATGGCCTCAGCTCCTCTTTCTCTCTTAACCCTCGATTCCCTGAACTTTAAAAAAAATCTTCTTTCAATACCCTCTGGTTTGGAGCTACTATGACTCTTTTAAAGTATAAAAGGCCAGGGATTCATCATTTTCTGCAAGGACTCAGCTCAGTACACACACACATACAGTAAGTGAAGTTGGCCAGAGATTGCAGGCAGTGAATCAAAGCAGAGTCTCCGATCCAAGGCTATCCGATCTGGTGATTCAAATACACTGAAATCAAGGAAGACTGAAATGAAGTGTAAAGAGATCCAACACTACTTCCCCCCACCCCCCCTCCAAATATTGCAGCTGCCAGTGTCACATCAAATGATTGAGATTCTATAGACTGAGCCCCCACTTTTTATTAAAAATGTCTCATGGAGTCATAACCCAAGGGTTAAATCCGCCAAATGACAAAATACATTTCATTAACTATGCACTTTTACAAAATATAAATTATGATTAACATTGATTAAGATGTGCTTTGTGGATTATTGGATATTATCCAGTGATTAAACTGTAAAGAATTAAGTCAATAATTTTCTAATCTGAAATCCCAGATAATTTGGTTTTTGTTTACGAAGATATGTTTTATAGACAAAGCAGACAAATGATTAGTTTTCAAAGGAGTCTGGGGATTAAATGTATGAAATGGGTTTAGCAATTTAAGATTACTGCAAAGAAAAAGATAAGAGTTCAGACACTATCTTCCAGGAAGGAATAAGGAAAGCTTGGAGATTGCAATTTTTACAAATGATTTTTAACTCTTTACATTGAAGCAGATACACATGTTTTAGATTTACTTTCAGAAGAGTTTTCCAAAAGACAAGCAAAATGAAACATGCTTTTGGAGCAGTTCCATTGATTTTATCCTTTGAGGTTAAGTGGCTTTTTTCTTTTAGCTCTTGGGAGTTGAGATACTGCTGTACATAACTGGAAGAATGACCAAAATGGATGGCAACTCCAGAGGAGAAGCAGCAAAGTAACAAAGAAGCACCTGCACTTTCATGCTGCCTTTCATATGATAAGACCAGTCAAGATATATTGCAACCACTGGAGTACTGTTGTAATGCAGCACCAATATATGAACAGTGAGCTCCCACAAACAGGATTATGAAGGTAGATTCTTGGGAGTCACTATCTCGGAAGATCTTTCCTGGAACCAACACACCAATGGCATCATGAAGAAAGCCTCTACTTCCTCAGGAGTTTGCGGAGGAGCTAGTGGAATTGTTCAAGTGAACCGGTACGGACTTGAAGGACTGACATGGCCTGTTTCCATGCTGTAAACGGGTTATATGGTTATATGGTTATATGCATAAGTACCATTTAGAAATGCAATGAATATATATTTATGATGATTCGAGGGATAAATATTGGCCAAGACATTGAAGGACCTTCCTTTGCGAGAAACTCAATGAAGTGTCCTGGCATGAAATTTTGACCATTCCTTTTCTCCCCCTGATGCTCGACCCACTGAATTCATCCAAATAGTTTGTTTCTTCAGATTCCAACATCTGTAGTTTCCTGTGTCCCTGAAGAGACCTCGATAGTTGTTTCTCTGGATGGTGCCACTTGAGAGAGCAGGCTGGCCCTCATTTAGAGAGCAACATCTCCGAGACCACAGCACTTCCTTGCATTTGGAACAATGGAGGCTTTTGATGACTCAAGTTCAAAAAAATGACCATAAGACACAGGAGCAGAAACCAGTTATTCAGCCCAACGAGTCTACCCTGTCATGTAATCCTGAGCTGATCCATTTCCCCTATCAATACCACTGCCTGGACTTCTCCCCATAACCTTTGATGCCTTGGCTATCAAGATCCTATCAATCACTATCTTAAATATACCCAATGACCTGGCCTCCACAATTGCCTGTGGAAATAGAGTGAGCGAAAATACCTCTTCAATTTATAGAAAGTAAAAAAACCAAGCAGCATCTATGAAAATGGAAACAAAATGTTTCAGGTTAAAATATTGCTTCTCTTTCCACAGTTGCTGCCAGACCTATGAATGTTTCTCAATTTTCTGCTTTTACCTCAAACTTTGTGATATCAGTGAATACAATTCACTGTTATGTCAATGACATGCATCAAATATGCAATGCAGATGACACGCAATTCTTCCAGGTAGAATATAAATGCACATTGTATAAATATGAAAAATGTGTATGAAATGTAAACTAAGTAGAATACACAATAAATGTTGTATTGGAGCAGGGGTGTCAAACTCAAATTCACAGAGGGCCAAAATTAAAAACTTGGACTAAGTCGTGGGCCAAACTAAATATTTATTGAAAATTTTCAACAACATCTGCACGTTTTCTCTTCTTTCAACATATGTAATGTTAAACTTTTCTTGTTAAAATAAATGTTTAATAATAGTTTTGGTTAAACTCTTTCCAGAAGAAGCATTAACAAATGAGAAATAAAATGTTCAATAAATAATCGGAGATTGAGACTGGGGTTTGAATCTCGCGCTATAAGGAAGCTTGTACATTCTCCCCATGTCTGTGTGGGTTTTCCCCCTGGACTCTGGTTTCCTCCCACTATTCGAGATGTACCGGGTGTGTAGGTTAATTGAGTGTAAATTGGGCAGCATGGACTTGGGCCAAAAAGGCCTGTTATCATGCTGTATGTCTAAATTAAGTCTTGAAATTCAATATATAGGCCTGATATAGGGAGCTCTTGCTCCAACTGTACAGAGCCTTGGTGGGACTATACCTGGATCACGACAAAGAGTTTTGGTCTCTGTGGTGATACACCACTGGCCTACTTCAGGGGGCAACCTCTGTACCTGCAGGAGTGTACCGCCGGATTATTGCAGGGGTCAACCTCTGTACCTGCAGTAGTGTAAGGGAACAGGACAACACCTGGCTGGCTGTCAATCAGTCAGCCTGAATGGATCAAGCCCCACCTGGTCAGGTGTCAATCACCCTCCGGGATATAAACCTGCACTGGTCTCCCGAGGCCTCACTCAGAGTTGCTGCAGCTACAGCCAGCCTGGCTCTGTGGAAGTCTTTGTGAAGTCTTTACCTTGTGTGTGTCTGATTCTAGTTAACAGCGCATCACAATTTAATCCACAAAATTTTCCCACGGCTGCCATGGAAAAACTCCTGAGCGCAGGGAGCCTCGAAGTCGACCCACTCCACTCAGAAACCCAGACACACTTTGAGATCTGGCAGCACGCAGTCAAGGCAATCGAGGCGCACGCAGGCAGCATTCTGGACTCAGATCGGAAGAGGCCGGTCCTACTCCGGTCAAAGCTGGGTCCCCGCACTTTCCAGGTAACCAAAGGCTGCTCCACATACAAAAGCGCAATGGACACTCTCAAGAACTTGTACAAGCCCCCCATGAATGTGGTCTGTGCAAGGTACCTCCTCAGCACCAGAGCCCAGCAACCCGGGGTGAAGGCTGAGTCTTACCTGGGACACCTGCGAGAGTTGGCCCGACTGTGTCTGGCTGAACCCAGGGTAGGAGCAGAGGAGGTTGAGAGGCTGATCTGGGATGCCTTCGTCCGAGGGCTACTCTCGAGGGCCATCTGGCAGAAGCTGCTGGAAGATAACATCTATGCCCTGACCAAGACAGTGGAAGTGGTCTGAACCCTGGAAGCTGCAGCCCTGCACATCTAAGCCTTCGATTCCAGGTTTCCCCAAGATCCCTCATGGCACTCTCACACTGCAGCTGCAGCCCCAGACCGAGTTGGGGAGGAGAATGTCACTGCAGCAGGCGCCCGGCGCCCCTGTAAGTACTGTGGGTCAGACTGACGATCGCGCCAAAACTGCCCAGCTAGGAACCAGTATTGTTCCCAATGCAGTAAGAGAGGCCACTTTGCTAAAACTAGCCAGCAGCTCAGCAGCCCTCTATGACCTCCCCACCTCCCCTGTGGACCCCTCCGTGTGTGCGTGCCAGGCAGCGCCATTGTCCCCACTACAACTTCCGCCTTCCCCGACTCTAATGGTGCAGTATCTGGCTCCACCAGCGATGATCACAGCGTGTCCCCCAAGTGCCGGACCAGCCCCTGCCCTCGCGAGCGCCACTCGCTGAGAACTACAGCGACGTCACATCTCTGCCGCCGGCCGCGATGACGTCACTTCCCCCAGTGCAACGAACATGACTGGGGAAGGAGACCAGCCATGCAGCAGGCCCCCTTGTGTCACCACCATCATGGGCCAGGCACCGGCCGACACAGAGGGGCCCCAACGACGATGAGAACGATGTGGTCAACACGGTCGATGACCAGGCCATCCTACCAACGCTCCCCACACCTCCGTACACCATAAATTGCCGTGCACGACCGGAGACTGACACTGAGACAGTCCTGGCTGCCACCACACTGACCAGGGACATCCTTCACAACCTCAGACACTCTATGATGGATGTGCAAGTCAACGGGCAGGTAACAAAATGCCTGTTCGACTGTGAGCTTCATTCACCCGAGCATGGCCCACTCCCTGAGATTAAAAGTCCACCCTACCACCTGCTCGATTGCCCTCGCCACCAAGGATAAGACTGTTGGTACCCTCAGGCGCTGCAGGGCCAATATAACTGTGGGAGGGGAGACACATGGGGTTCAGGCTCCTGGTCATGCCCAAACTCTGTGCCCCAGTCAACCTGGGCCTAGATTTCCAGTGCCACCTTCAGAGTGTCACCCTTGCCTTCGGGGGGTGCCCCAACTCCACTCACATTTCACAGAACACCAACCTACCAGCGCCAGCCAACCAGCGGCCTCTCCACACTACGCATCACCCCACCTGAGCTCTTCCCACATCTTACGCTAGGCTACAAGCCAATCGCCACCAGAAGTAGGCGCTATTGCACCGCAGACAGAGACTTCATTAAGGCGGAGATGCAGCTACTCCTGGCGGAAGGTGTCAGAGCCCAGTAACAGCCCTTGGAGAGCCCAAGTCCTGGTGGTCAAAGGGGGAAGTAAGCAGAGGATGGTCGTGATTTACTGCCAGACCATTAACCGGTACAGCCAACTGGATGCCTACCCCCTGACGAAGATTGCCGACATGGTCAACGAGATAGTCTGCTACCGGGTTTTCTCCATGATTGACCTGAAGTCAGCGTATCACCAAATCCCTATCCACCGAAGGACAAGCCCTACACTGCCTTCGAGGGAGACGGGTGTCTATACCAGTTCTGCCAAGTTCCCTTTGGGGTCACGAATGGGGTCTTTGTCTTCCAGCGGGAGATGGATCGCATGGTAGACTGGCACAAGCTAAAGGCGATGTTCCCTTATCTGGATAACGTCACTCTTTGGGGCCGTGACCAGCAGGACCATGATGCTCACCTGGAAAAATTCCTCCAGATGGCTGGGGAGCTGAACCTCACTTACAACAAGAAGTGTGTGTTTAACACCACTTGCCTCGCCATCCTGGGGCACATTGTGGGATCGTTGGCCCAGATCTAGAAAGGATGCGCCCATTAATGGAGTTACCTCTCCCCCCCATGATAAAGGCCCTCCGCAGGTTCCTTGGCCTATTCTCCTATTACTTGCAGTGGGTCCTTTGCATCACGGACAAGGTCTGCCCACTGACCCAAGCTACAGCTTTTCCCCTCCCACCCAAGGCGCAGGCAGCCTTCATCCGCATCAGGCAGGACATCACGGATGCCACGATGCAGGCCGTGGATGAGGACTCCCTTTCCAGGTGGAGGGTGATGCCTCCCAGGTAGCCATCACTGCTACCCTCAACCAAGGGGGGGGGGGGGGGGCCGTCGCTTTCTTCTCTAGGACCCTCCATGGCTCCGAGCTACGGCATTCTGCCATTGAAAAGGAGGCCCAGACGATGGTAGAAGCGGTCCACCACTGGCGCCACTACCTGGCCGATGGGAGATTCACCCTCCTCCCAGACCAGCGGGTCGTAGTTTTCATATTTAACACAACCCACAAGAGCGAGATCAAGAACGACAAGATCCTGCACTGGAGGGTCGAGCTGGCAACCTACAGCTATGACATCCAGTACCGGCCCGGAAAGTTTAACAACTCCCCTGATGCCCTCTCTCACACTTGCGTGTCTATGCACAATGAGAGGCTGCAGGCATGGCATGAGTCCCTCTGTTATCTGGTTGTCACTAGGTTGTACCACTTGATTAAGCTCCGAAACCTGCCGTATACCATCAAGGACGTCAGGGACATGACCGAGGCCTGCCGGGTCTGAGCGGAGTATAAACCCTGTTCCAGGCCCATGTCGTAAAGGCCACTTGGCCCTTCAAGCATCTCGGCATAGACTTCAAAGGGCTCCTGCCTTCCACGAACCGAAACGTCTACTTCCTCATGGTAGTGGACGAGAACTCACGCTACCCTTTTGCTATCCCTTGCCCGGACACCTCCACGGCCACTATCATTAGGGCCTTGGGGAATATCTTCACCATGTTTGGCTACCCCGTTTACATCCATAGCGACCGGGAGTCTAGTTTCATGAGTGACAAGATGTGCCAGTACCTGACGGGGAGGGGCATCGCGATTAGCCACACGATGAGTTATAACCCAAGAGGTAATAGCCAAGTGGAACATGAAAACGGGGTGGTCTGGAAGGCAGTCCTCCTGGCTCTCAAGTTGAAAGGGTGGGCTGTTGAGTACTGGCAGGACGCCCTGCCCGAGGCACTCCATGCCATTCAGTCGTTGCTATGTAAGGTTTCCAATGCGACCCCTCATGAACATCTGTTCACATTCCGCAGGAAGTTGGCGACTAGAATGTCCCTCCCAGCATGACTCATGTTCCTGGGACTGGTGCTCCTGTGTAAGCACATATGGACACACAAGGTCAAATCCCTGGTTGAGCAGGTCTTCCTCCTGCACGCAAACCACAACTATGCCTATGTTGGGTTCGGCAGTGATAGGGAGGACAGCGTCTCAACCAGGAACCTGGCACCAGCAGGAGCACCCACCACTCCACTGCATCCTTCAGCCCAGGACGACGCTGACCGGGCATACATCCCTGTCCCCAGGTAGCTATGGGGCGCTGTTAGGTCTGCTTTGTTCATGAATGAGTGAGACAAACACCAGGCTGAGTCGAAATCAGGGTTCTTTGTTCTTTATTACCGGATTGTAACACTTGCGACTAACAAAGTTAGTCGGAGAATGCATTCTGCCGTTATCAGCAAAATGGTGATTTTTTATACCCTTGGATATGTGCTTAGAACATCATCATATCATTACTTGTCCAATGACTAAAACTGTTGCTATCCTTTCCCTGCTAGCTTCCTGCCTCTCAATCCATCAATGTCTCTCTTATCTTGTAAGTACAAGGATGCATTCTGTTACTCCTTAGTACTGGGTGACTCCTTCTCCGGTCCCATCTCATGATGTTTTACCTAACAGGAGTACAAGGACACCTCCCCTTCTTGTTACTGCCCTGTACAGGGTAACTCCCTACACATTCCCATCTCATGATGTTTTACCTTACAGCGCACAGGAATTCCTTGACCACCAGGGGCCCACTTCAGCCCTAGGGGACAAACCTGCCCCCCCCAACCCATCCAATAAAACCCTCATGTTGATCCTGGCGCCTTTGCCCACCCCTCCGTGCGGCACCACACCAGTCACACAGACCCCTGCTGCCAGCACACCCCCCACTTCCCCTCCGACCAGTAACCAGGAGCCAGTCCTATGATGGTCACAGAGACCCCGGCGGCCGCCGGATCATCTCAATCTATAAATATTGTATTTTGTATAATGGATATGATTCCTTGATACTGACCCCCCCAAAAAACACCCGGGATAATTTTAAAGAAGTGGGTGAATGTGGTAGTACACCACCAGCCTACTGCAGGGGGCAACCTCTGTACCTGCAGGAGTGTAAGGGGACAGGACAACACCTGGCCGGCTGTCAATCAGTCAGCCTGAATGGATCAAGCCCCACCCGGTCAGGCATCAATCACCCTCCGGGATATAAGCCTTTGCTGGCCTCCCGAGGCCTCACTCAGAGTTGCTGCAGCTGCAGCCAGCCTGGCTCTGTGGAAGTCTTAGTGGATTAAAGCCTGTTGTACAGTCTTTACATTGTGTATGTCTGATTCTTGCTAACAGTGCACCACAATCTCTTTAAATAAAGAGATATAGTCACCTTGGAGTCAACTCAGTGAAGGTTCACTTAGTTGATTCCTGGGTTGTTGGGTCAGCCTGATGAAGATCATTTGAATGTTTAACCTGAACTCACAGAATAGAAGAATTTGAAGATTAAAAGTGTCTGAGGATACCTTACAGGGTAGATGCAGAGAGAAAGTTCTAAATTTTCCCATGGAAAGAAACAAAGGGCTGTGGCGGCACACCACTAGGCAGGCAAACCGGCCCTGCTTGTAATCCATGCAGCGGGGCAGCTGGCCAAAATGGTATCGTTGGTGGTTTCCCCTTCTCAGCACGGGGCTCAGAAGCCCACAATGGGGGACCACATGACACCCGGGTGACGTCAGTACCCCCCCCAGCGCGGTTCTCAGCCAGGTCCAGGCTGAGAGTACAAGTCCAGCCCAGCCTCCTGCAATAAATCAGTTCTGTTCACTGAGCTCAACCCGTCTGGTTGTGTGTTCTTTCAGTAGCAGTGTAGCTGCCGCTACTGGGCGATAGTTTCAGAATAAAGTAACACCCATTCAAGATAGATGAGGAAACATTTCTCTCCGAAGGATTGAGTCATACTCTCTTCTCCCCCTTCCTTTAGGCAAAAGACATGCTAGCTTGAAAACATGAAATTCCAGATTCCAGGAAGGTTTCTATTCTGCTGTTATCAGACTTCTCATTAACAGAAAATGATGCCCTTGCACTGTTTTTAAACTCCACTTTTCATCATGGCTTACATTATATTTTTTGTGCTTCTCTTTATACTCTACAGTTCTTGACTTGTTGTAACAGTACTTATTGCACCATTGTTTATTTAGTTATTACACTGTACTGTGTGACTTGACCTGGATAGTAAACAAGACAAATCTTTTCACTGTATCTTGGTGCAAATGACATTACAACAATCTTTCATTTGCTACTTATTCCACATATCCCTCGATTCCTGTATTCAAAATGTCAGACTTGAAAATAATCATCTACTGAGCATCCACAGTCTCAGGCAGAAGTATTCAAAGATTCTAAAATCCAAAGACTTCTCATCTCAGACTTTTTTTTCCTGACACCATGAACTTCAGGAATGTATTCCTCAGCTTAAGTTTTGTAGAATTTGTACTTGATATTCATAACACTCAAATGTTACTGTACTCTGGATTTCTTTCTCAAAATGTCACTACTTTAAAATGCTCCCAGAAACCTTTGGGCTTTCTGCATGAACATCTCACTTTTATGCCTTAGTAACAACCTTTGTTTGAAAGAACTACTTGGGACATTTTGCTGCAATAATTATGGCATATAAATTGGAGCTGCTGTTGTTGTATTATCGAGTAACTGGTCTCTTTTCCAACACCAGTGCTTCCTTGAGAAATCTGATGCATTGTTTAGACTTATAAGTCCCACACCTGTGATTCCTTCATCAACCAGCAAATGGCAGCAATCTCATCAGTAAGTTTCACTCCAACATATTCAGCTTATGAAATAGTGACTGAAGTAGTAAATGAAACATAAGAAATTGTCAGCTTGGTGAGTGCTAGCTTTATTTGCTACAATGTCAGTTTCTCTTGTGTTGAATCAAATAAATCAGCTAAGTGTCTTGATTTTATAATCAATACACTTTCTATTGGAGGTGGCTGTGAAGCCAGAATCAAAAATTGTGCTCAGATGTAATATAGTTTCCATCCACCCCACCTCAGCCCTAATGAAAGTGGGGTTGTAAGATGGGAGCTCCATGGGTGAGGCTACAGGACAGAACCCCGTTCCCCAAGCACCCACCATCCCCCCCCATCTACAACACTCACCCAATCACAGTCCCATGTCAAAAAGTTCTAATAAAGTGAGGACAGCACTGAATAAAATCAGTTCTGCTCAGACATTGGTGTGTAGATAAAGAGATGAGATTGTATTTCCCTGAAACCCAATTAAAAACTGTTGGGATAACCAAAAAAAGTGTAAGATTGATAAAGCAACAAGTGTGCAATATGAATGATGAGTGGCAGAATGCAAGATCTGTTGAGTTCCTCTAGTATTTCTGTTTTTATTACAATCAGAGCACCTGCACACTTGTGTTTCACTCCAGTTAATCACTAGGTTAAAGTTAACTCAGTATTATGAGAATGGATGGACATTTTGCTGTGATACAGAGGTCAACTTTTCTCTTTATTAAAATTAAAAATTTTTAAAACTTGTACAAAACAAGGATACAATTCATTATATGGAGAGTTACACAAACAAAATAAGACATTCCATATAACATGAACATACACAAATTGTAAATCATATCCATAGTTTATATTCTAAATATATACCTTTTTAAAAATATGAAAGAAAATATTAAAAGAGAAAAACTCAAAATCTCATCTAACTGCATTGCCAGATGCTATACATTTATTAGCATCAAAAGGAAAACAGACTGTTAGTTAGGCTGTGGTAATGGAATAGATCCACACCTTCAGTATACATTTTCCCATTTTATTTTCTTGATACTTGCGAATTGACAGAATAGCACATTCTATATTTGAAAAGATAGAAGAACTTAAAAAAAAAAACTGCTAAAAGTTGGAAAAACAAAAAAAAAAACAAGGAACTCTTGCCTATTTCACTGGCAAACCAGATGGCTGAGAGTTTCTCTGACGTACTCTAAAGAATTAAAGAATCTATTGATGCAGAATTTAAATATCTAGATCAGGGGTCCCCAAACTTGAAGACCATCAACCCCCTCATGAAATTCTTGGGGTGGTAGCAGCACTGGAGCAGGGGGATGGGTCAGTGGTGATGGCAGCTGGCACCAGATGGTGGGGGTCACGGCAGCACCAGGTGGGGAGTGGTGGCGGCATTGGGCACACACCTCCTCCTCTGTTACCCCAGTCCTTCACTCACTGCTTAAGAGGGCTGAAGCCAAATACAATGTACCGGCCACCAAGGGCAGCTCTCAAAAGGTTGGTCACCCCTGCCGTAGGCTCTATTTTCAAACGTTCAATCAATCCCCTTCTGACCTCCCTGCCATTCATTGACTCCCAGAGGTAGACACCAACCTAGTCCAGAGGTAGACACCACCCTAGTCCAGATGAAAGGTTTTTGGCCCTGGAAAACCAATTTGGAGATCTGTGATTCCATAGAAAAACAAGGTGAGCATTTAACCTTAGCATGATCTGCTTTGAAGGAAATGAATGACCAGGTCCGCCACCTGGAAACTAATGAGTGGCAAATGACTAGAATTATTGATATGGAAAGTCGAAGTGGGTAACAAAATTTGTGCATTGTCGGCTTGGCTGAAGGGGCAGAGTCTGGTGTGTTTACTAAATTTTTCTGATTTGTTATCAATGGTGCTTGGAGATGTGTCATTTCCACCCAAGCTTGATAGAGCAGTTATTATTGCCCAAGCCTAAATTAGGGCAAAAACCATATTCTGCAGTTATACACCCCACTCTCATCATTATCAAACAAAGGAACTGCTAATTCATGAAGCCAGTTGTAAAAGGTACCTTGCAATACCAAGGCAAAAATAATTAGAACCATGGAAGATTATTCTCCTGAAGTTATATTAAAAAAAAAGGGCCATTTACAGGGAGGTTATGTCAGAGTTATAGCAACAGGGATGGAAGCCTTATTTGCTGTTTCCAGCAAGTCTTAAATTCTCTCTCTAATGGGAGAGAGGAATGGTTTGTTTCAATGGTAGATGCTAGTGAGCTCATTCACAACCTATCCACCACTGAATGACATTTTTTTTCTGTTGAATGACTGCTTTGAAACAAGGATTGAATATGTCAAAAGGTTCAGACACTTGTTTTGAGTTTTTTTTATAAAAAGAAAGCATTGCTATTGTGAGTTGAATTAACCTGGAGTGCTTCAGAAAAGCATTTACAGATAAGTTTACTTTATTAAACTGGGATAAAAATCTATTTTATATATCCTGTTTTTAAAAATGAAACATTCTCATTAGAAAGGTTTTATTTTTATTTTGATGTTTAATGTATTCAGACAAAACATGACTTATTTTGCTTTGCTATGAACATCGACAGGGGATTGTCATTGTTTTGCTTCTGAGCAAGAACATCTGATCAAAACTAGGAGATAATGGGTACATAATTAATTAGCACTCATGGCTTTTCTGTCCACCTTAGTGGAGTGGAACTAGAGAAGAATGGGGAGAGATCATGGGTGTTTTGCATTGCCATGGTGTTTAATTGTTTATATCTTTTTGCCTCCATCTTGTGGAGTTTAATATGGTTTAATAAGTCCATCTGCAGGCCAGCAGTGGTTGTTGTGCATACTGCAAGAAATTGGCTTTTCCCTTGCACATTGGGATTTCTGAAACTAGTTTTAATTTTAATGTATATTTTCTATAATTGAGTGATCATGGCTAAAGCTAATAAGTTCCTGAGTTGGATTGCAAGAGGCTGAAATCATCTAGTAAAATGAAAGGAAGTGGCTTCATATTTAAAACAGCCAAGCTGTGATTATATTTTTATAGGAGACATATGTGGCAGTGATGTTTCACACCTGTTGTCATGGTGGAAAGGGTAGCAATATCATTCTTCCTTTCAAGCTAAATCTAGAGGTGCATCAATTCAGATTAATTAGAATATCCCTTTTAGAACACAATGTTGTTTTGGACTCCAACAGTCATTGTTATTTCTTTTTCCAGGAAATTACATGATAAAATTATGACTTAAACAAATATTTATGCTTCCAATTTTGATGACGTGGGTTTTTTTGAAAAGTGTTTTACTTCCTTGCTGAATTTGTTTATACTCACTTATACTAGGTGGGAATTTAACCTGGCTACATTAAACAAATTTGTCCTATTAATACATTCTTTTTGAATTGGATTATGGCATTTCAGATGTTTGGCATTTCTTTTATCCTACCAATAGAGTATTCTTCCCCCCTGCCACCATTCAATCACACTTACTTGCATATTGATTATTTTTTTTTATTGATGATCATTTAATTTCATTAACTCATTCCACAGTTTTGCAATATCTGATCATGCCCCTGTAACAATGACGCTGAATCTTCCTAATTTTCCTCGAGATAAAAGACACAGGCATTTTAGTGTTATTATCAGATAACGACTCAAATTTATGGAAGAACAGATAGTTTTCTTTGATGCTAATCTTTCTTCTGTGACCTCTAGTTTAGTTATATGGGATACATTGAAGGCTTTTGGGGGTAAATTATTTCATATACTTTAAATAAGAAAAGGAAGTCTAATAAAAAATCCATTAAAATTAAACAAATTGACAAAAAAAACCTCAGATGTATACAAAAAACAGATTGAACTTGAAACGAAATTTGATTTTTTTTAAAAAAAAACATACCCAGCTGAATACAAAATTTTGAAATCTAAAAGTCAATTTTACATTTCATGGTGATGTTTTTGGTCAACCAATTAAGGGGGATTTATGTTAAACGACACATAAAAATTTGTAAAGATAATGTTATTCTGACTTCAGAACTTTTGGAGATTAAACAATACAGTTAAAAAAATCTACTCCAAATTATATTCTTCTAAATGTACAAATTACAAAAATTTGATGAAAAATTTTAGATCAATTGAATATCCCCAATATTTATTTATACAGACAAATCAAAACAGGATGAATCCATTTTGCAAGAGGAAATAGTGGCTGCTATTTCCTCATTACAATCTGGAAGGCCCCTGGACTTAATTGGTTCCTGGAGGATTTTTTCAAATTATTTTCTCAACTGCTCACACCTTACCTAAAGGTGATGTTTGCTGATTCATTTGTACAGGGTAAACTTCCAGACTCATTTAATGAGGCTTGTATATCTTTATTTGCAAAATAAAAAGGTAAAGACACAACCTAATATTCTTACAGAACAATGTACCTGTTGAATGGTGATGCCAAACCTTTAGCTAATAGGATGGAAAATATTTTACCATCACTTATTTCTGAAGATCAACTGGGGTTTATTAAAAACAATATTCCTATTTTAATACATGTTGCATAATGAATATTATGTATTTGCCTTCCAGGAAAACGCCTGAGTGTATTCTTTCATTAGAAGCGGAAAAGGTTTTTCATCGAGATAGAATTGACATTTGTTTACAACCCTTGAAAAATTTAGTTTTGGTTCTGATTTTATTACATGGGTTAAACTATTGTAATCATGATCCTCTGCCACAATTCTTACTAATTTGCAACATTTTCAACCTTCTAGTCTGCAATGTTGCACTCGTCAAGAATGCTCATTAAGCTCTTTATTATTTCATCTGGTGATTGAACCATTGGCAATTGCATTTCGTGAGTGCAGGGACATTATGATATGGCAGAAACAGATTGAACACAAGGTCTCCCTTTATGGAGATGATCTCTTACTTTACATTTTGAATCCAGCCACCCCCCTCCCCCATATGATGTCTTTACTTTTACAATTTAGTCAATTCTCAGGTTATAAATTGAATGTGCATAAAAGTGATCTTCTTCCATTGAATTTTTCTATAGCAATGTGTGGCGATTCTCATTTTAAGATGGTTAAAAATCTGTACCTATACTAGTCTTACAATTACAAAGAATCAAACATCTTTCTAAGGAGAATTATCTTGCTATGCTTAAACAAGTGAAACATTCCCCATCCCAATGGTCACCTTTGTCTAGAATTCTAGTTGGCTGTTT
The DNA here is from genome assembly GCF_036971445.1 of Narcine bancroftii. Classification (NCBI taxonomy): domain Eukaryota; kingdom Metazoa; phylum Chordata; class Chondrichthyes; order Torpediniformes; family Narcinidae; genus Narcine; species Narcine bancroftii. Next base: position 249,778,784 of record NC_091470.1, read on the forward strand.
AAATTCTACAAGATGAGTATTTTGATATCTTTTTCCATCTGTTCCAAAATCATTTTTTGACTTACTTGACTCAGCTGTATCACCTTATATATGGAAGGTTAAGCATCCTTGTCTTAATAAAATTCTTCAGACATCTGAGAAAGATGATGGAATGACTCTACCCAACTTTAGATTCTACTAATGGACAGTCAATATACAAAGTCTTATGTTTTGGTCCTTCTTTCTGACTGCCCATTATGGGTATCAATGGAGCTGAAATCCCAAAAAAATTTAATTCGTGCTTCTTGGTTCTTCACTTCTATTCTCAACTATTAATAGATAATCCAATTGTTAAATATTCTGAGAGAATCTAGGCACAATTTAGAAAACATTTTGCATTTCATAATTTCTCTGTCAAGCCCTATTGCATCCAATCACTTTCTCCCCCCCCCCCACCCCCCTCATCTTCTTTACATGATTTTTTCAGAGATGGTATTCAAAGCTTTAAGGATCTGTTCATTGATGGAAATTTTGCATAATTTGAACAGATTACTGCCAAATTTAACTTGCCCAAATCTCAATTTTTCAGATATTTGCAAGTCTGGCATTTTCTTGATTTAAATTTTTCTAATTTTACAAGAGAGTTTGAATCAAATTTTGTAGATGAGTTTTTTTTAAGCTTAATGCCTTCTCATAAAGGTTTTATATTGATTATTTACAAGAAATTGTTATGTTTAAAATCAGACTTCATAAAAATCAAAAAAGCTTGGTAATAGGATTTGAATTTCACTATATTGAACGTGGATTTGGACAGAGTTGGTTAATAGCACATTATTATGTGCTCGGCATTATCCATAGGAGGAACATTCAGTTGTGTATTTACCTTTCTTCATAATTAAAGATATGCAAGCCTCATTAAATGAGTCTGGAAGTTTATCCTGTTCAAACAAATTAGCAAACACCACCATTAGCTAAGGTGTGAGCAGTTGAGAAAATAATTTAAGATTCCAAAGGGAACCCATCAGGTGCAGAGGCCTTTCCACCATTTCTTCTTGCAAGGTAGACTCATCCAGTCTGATTTGACTATCTGAAGAAATCTTTGGGATATTCAATCAATCTAATACATTTTTCAAATTATGGCCATTTGTGCATTCAGAGAATATAATTTGGAATAGAATCTTTTAAATGTATCATTCATCTCCAAATGATCTGAAGTCATAATACCATTGTCTTTATGAACCTTTATGATGTGATGTTTATCATCAAATGCTCTCAATTGACTGTCCAAAATTTACCAGATTTATCACCACAAATGTAAAATTGACTACTAGATTTCAAAAGCTGGCATTTGGCTGGGTATGTTGAGAGAAGATCAAATTTAGTTTTATGTTCAAACTATTTTTTTTGTATACATTTGAATTTTTAGTTTGAGCGTATTGCTGCTCTAACTGTTTAATTAATCCAGATCTTTATTAGTCTTCCTTTCCTTAAAAATAAGGATAGGGTCCAATCAATAGTTTCAATTGCTACCTAGAATAAGTGAGTATAAATCCATTTTATTGGTGTAATTACTGTGAAACAATAACACAATGAGAGAATCCAAAACATTGTGTTCTAAAAGGGATATTCTGATTAATCAGAATTGATACACCTCTAGATTTAGCTTGAAAGGAAGAATGATATTGCTACCCTTTATATTGTGACATCAGGCATGAAACATCACTACCATGTATGTGTCTCCTGTAAAAATATCACACCTTTAAGTTGCTTTAAATGTGAAGCTATTTTCCTTCATTTAACTGGATAATTTAAGCCTCTCACATTCCTACACAGGAACTTAGTAGGTTTAGCCATGATCACTCAATTATAGAAAATATACACTAAAATTAAAACTAGTTTCAGAAATCCCAATGTGCATGGGGAAAGCCAAGCTCATGCAGTATGCACAACAACCACTGGCCTGCAGATGGACTTATTAAATCATAGAGCACAACTCCACAAGATGGAAGCAGAAAGATCAAAACAATTAAGCACCATGGCAATGAAAAACACACATGGTCCCACCCCTGTTCTTCTCCAGACCAATCCCATTAAGATTGATGGAAAGACTGACAGCACACTAATTAATTTTAAAAACCCACCATCTTCAAGCATAGATTAGATGATCTTGCTCAGGAGCAAAATTATAACATACTCCTGCCAAAATAAACCATGTTTAGTGTAAATACAGTAAACATTGAAAAAGAAAAACACTTCTCAATTAAAAAAAAATTGTGCTGGAGAATAATAGATTTTTTAAAAAATCCTGCTTTAATAGAGTATACTAAACCATAAATACAATCAAAATGTATCAAATTCTTTTCCTTACCACTCTATATTAATTCAACTCACAATAACAATACTTTCTCTGTAAAAACTATGAACAAATGAACCTTCAACACATTAAAATTCAATCCTCTGTTCAAAACAGTCATTCAACAGAAAAAAAGAAAATGTCATTCAGGAGTTGGAGCAGGAAGGTTATGAATGAAATCCCAAGCTTCTTCAACTGAACCAAAACATTTTTTGCTCCCATTAGAGAGATAGTTTTGGAGATGTGCTGGGATCAACAGAGAAGACTTCCACCCATGTTGATATAACTCCAAAATAACTTCCCTGTAGACAGCCCACTGTTTCATAACTTCAGGAGAATAATATTCAATGATTCTAATTTTTTTTGCCTTGGTATTGCAATGTACATTTACAATGGGCTGCATGCATCAGCAGTTCTTTTGTTTGATAATGATGAGGGCATATAGCCACCAAACGTAGTTTTTGCCCTGATTTAGACAAGCTCCAGTGGTATCAGAAATGACACCTCCAAGGATCATTGCTAACAAATCAGAAAAATTTAGTAAGCCTATCTGTCTCAGTATCTTCAGCCAAGCCTATAATGTGCAGATTCTACCACCTACTTGACTTTCCATATCATTAATTCTAGCCATTAGTCTTTCATTATCATCTTTCAGGTGGCGGACCCTGTCATTCATTTCCTTTAAAGTAGATTCTGCTAAGGTCAATCGCTCACCTTTTTCTTCTATGGAAGGACAGATCTGTGCAAATCGATTTTTCCAGTGCCAAAAGTCTTTCATCGAGATGTTTAAATTCTGCATCAATTGATTCTTTAATTTGTTCAAGTACATTGGAGGAACCCTCAGAGGCCAGGTTTGCCAGTAGAATTGGTGGAGTTTCTTGTTTCCTTGTTTCTACCCCCCCCCCCCCACACACACATTTTTAGCAGTCTTTCAAGCTCTTGTATCCATTTCAAATATACAATTCAACACCAATTCAAGAAAAAAATAAACTGATGGTTCAGAGATGTGGTAAGGATGTCTACTCCATCATTGCAGTCCAACTGGAAATGGGTCAATTTTTTAACTGACCAATTAGAAGCAAGAGGTAAAGTACTATGGCAAAAATTGGTAAAAAAATACAGCAAATCAGGTCTGGATTAAGGCTATTGAGTTTTTGGAATAATTGGATGAATAGCTCAAATAAATGTTTGTCTGACTGATAAGAACTTGAAATATGCTTAGTGTTCATGTAATGAGTATGGTTGGTAGCATTTTGATTCATCCGCAGCCCCCCCAAAATGAAAAGAATGGTTAACAGGTTTTATTGAACAGTCAGCCTCAATTGGAAACATATCTTCAGGATATTGGGCTAACAGACTCAGACTTGAGGTTGCACATTTCACCAACTGTTCAGGACTCAGTCTGGCATTGATTGTTGTATTGCTTACAAGTGAGGACTGAGTGCACAGTGAATGGATGTTTGACTGACTACTAAAGGGACCATAGCTGGCACTTTTGACTGATTGAAAAAGATTGGGAGAGTGGCTAGCAGGCTTTTGACTGATTTAATGGGCAAGGCTCAAAGAGACTGGATGGCAGTAATTTTTCCCTCTTTTTAAGAGCACATTAGGGTTTGGGTTAGCCATGACTGCTACAACTTGTTAAATTATTAGGAATAGAATAGATGGAATTTTAAATGGCCATAACAAAATACCAGATCAGCTGATTTTTTTATTGATTCACACATGAGGGGATATGATTAGGTTTGATGAAATGATGAATTAGCATATCACTAATGCAAATGTGCTGCTTGACCCAAATTAGTTGAATAGCTACTGAATGAGATAAAAGCAAAGCAGTCGGGTGTAGGGACTCCAACTTATGGTAGCATAAAGTTGGCAATACATTAAAAAAAACAATACAGCATGGTACAGGCCCTTCAACTCTCAATGTTGTGCCAACCCATATATTCCTTCCTAGAAAAGTATTCAACCCTCCCATAACACTATTTTTCTTTCATCCATGTGCCTGTCTTTCTCAAATTCCCCAATGTTTCAGCCTCCACCACAATCCCCAGGAAGGCATTCCAGGCACCCACGACTCTAAAAAAAACCACAACCCTGATATCTCCCTAAATTTCCCTCCCTTAACTTATTAAGTATGTTCTCTGGGAGTTTGCTGATCCTGCCCTGGGAAACAGGTGCTGGCTGTCCACCCTATCTAAGCCTCTCAATCTTGTAGTCCTCTATCAAGTTTCCTCTCATCTTTCTACACGCCAAAGACAAAAGTCACAACTCTGCTATCCTTGCCTCACAAGACTAATTTCCCTATCCAGGCAACATCCTGCTAAATCTACTCTGCACCCTCTCCATAGCTTCCACATCCTTCTTATAATAAGGTGACCAGAACTGAACACAATACTTCAAGTGTGGTCTCATCAGACATTTGTAGAGTTGCAAATTCTATTCCTGAATTCAGTCCCCCTATTAATGAATCCCATAGCCTTATTAATTGTTCTATCAACCTGTGCAGCAAACGAGGGATATATGGATTTGAACCCCAAGGCCCCTCTGTTCATCCACACTCTTAAGCAACTGACTTAAGTCTACTCAGCCTTCTGGTTTGTCCTTCCAAAATGCATCCCCTCACTTATCCAGATTGAAATCCATCAACCACTTTTATGCTCAACTCTGCATCCTGCCTAGATTCTCTTGTAACCTTCTACAAACTTCAGCTCCTTCCACAACTCCTCCGACCTTCAAGTCATGCCATCCTTCCACCTCTTCATCCAGGTCATTTATGTTTTTTTTTTAAAAATCACAAATTGCAGGGATCCCAGAACAGATCCATGTGGCACTTCACTAGTCACCGACCTCCAGGCACGATACTTTCCTTCCACTATTTCTGTTCTCTTCCTACAAGCCCTTTTTTCAAAAAATCCACACAGCCGAAGTTCCACTGATCCCATGACTCATGACTTTCTGGGTGAGTCTCTCATAGGGAACCTTGTCAAATGCCTTGCTAAAATTCATGCAGAGCACATCTACCCCCTACCCTCTATTTCTTCTGTTACTTCCTCAAAATACTCAAGACTCATGAGGCATGATCTTCTCTTCTCAAAGCCATGCGGACTATCCTTGAGTAGACTGCACTTCTCCAAATGCTCATAGATCCTATCCTTAAGGCTCCTCTCCATTAGTTTGCACATCACTGACACAAGACTCATTGGTCTATAATTCCCAGGATTCTCCCCATTATCATCTTTAAACAAGGACTACATTTGCCATCTCCAGCTCCAGAACAAATGTTAGAGGGGGGCATTGACATGTTTAAGGGGAGCATAGTGCTACACTTGATGCTTTTATGGCATCAAGCACATTAATGACGCCAGAGGGTGTGGGGCAGAAGTGACAATGAATGAAAGCTTAGACTATGGGGGGGTACAGCACCTTGCTTTGGACAATGCCTGCAGATACCCCCCTCCCTTTGATGCCATTCTCCAATCCTCTGGCACATCCCATGTAGCCGAAGAGGATTCAAAGATCATAGCTACCTCTTCCCACAGCAGCCTGGGTATATCATGTCCAAATCCAGGGTCATCAATCTTGACATTTTTAAGAAGATCCAACATTTCCACTTCCTTAATCTCCACATTGTCCAGCACACAGCCCAGTTCAATTTCGACCTCAATGATTAAGTTCATTTCTTCTTGTGAATACTGACAAAGTATTCATTTACAACCTCCCCAACTTCTTCTCCTCTCCTTTATCCTTCAACAGCCACACCTTCATTCTCGTCATCCTTCTGTTCTTCATATATGCATAGAACCTTGGGGGTTCTCCTTAATTCTACATACCAAGGCCTTCTCATGGCTCCTTCAAGCTCTCCCAAATATGCTAAGCTCTTTCCTGGCTACCATATACTTCTCATGAGTCCTTCCTGTTTCCTGTATCTAATATATGCTTCCTTCTTCCTCTTGAGTAATTGCCTCACCCATTTCATCAGTCATGGTTCCTTGTCCTACCATCTTTTCCTTGTCCCAGTAGGACAAACCTACCTTGAACCCTGCACAAGTGGTCCCCATACATCCTCTACATTACTTCTGTGTTTTCACCCTTAAGCATTTGTTTCCAATGTACTCTTATTAGCTCCTGCCTCATCCTTTCATAATTAGCTCTTTCTCAGTAAAGCACTTTCCCATTTTGACTGTTTTTAATCCTTTTCTATAGCTATATTGAAGCTCAAGGAGTTGTGTTCACTCTCACAAAAATGGTCCTCCACTGAGAGGTCTGCCACCTGACCAGGGTCATTTCTCAGATCGAGATCTAGCAGGGCCTCTCCTCTTACCAGCTCATCCACATACTGTGCCAGGAATCCTTTTTGAACACACCTGATAAATTAATCCCCATCTATCCTCTTACAGTAGGTGCAAGTCAATATTAGGCAAGTTGAAATCACCCAGAACTATAACTATTTCCTCACACCATTCCAAAATCTGCCTTATCTGCTCCTCAGCATCCCAAGGACTATCTGGGGGCCTATAGACTATTCCCAGCACAATGATAGCTCCCTTCTTATTTCTGGCTTCCACCCACACCAGCTCTGTACTGTCCTCCCTTTCTATAGCAGAGATACTATCCCTGACCAGTAACTACTCTTTCTTTCCCCCCCCCCACTTTTTCTACAACTCCATCCTATTCTTTTTAAAGCATCTAAACCCCTGCATCAGCCAATCCTGCTCTTCCTCCAGCCAAGTTTCAGTAATGGCCACAACATTGTAGTTCCATGTGATCCATGCTCCAAGTTGAGCCCCATTATTCTTAATACTCCTAGCATTGAAATAGACACATTTTAACCCCTCTAACTGGTTACCTTTAGAGTTGTCCCATGTCTGTCCTTCCTCACCAACTCAGAGCACAGAGCATCATGTTTTTGTCCTTACACCCTAATCTTTGCACTCACATTCTGATTCCCACCTCGCTGCTGAACTAGTTTAAAGCCTCCCTAACAGGTCTAGCAAACCTACCCACCAAGATATTGCTCCCTTTCCAGTTCAGGTGCAGTCCATCCTTTTTTTTTTTGCACAGTTCAGACCTACACCAGAAGAGATCCTAATGTTTCAGAAATCTGAACACTTGCCCCTTGCACCAATTTTTCAACCATGCATTCATGAGCTACAACTTCCTGTTCCTACTATCTCTGGTGTATGACATAGGCAGCAATCCTGAGATTACTACCCTGGAGGTCCTGCATTTTAAATTCTTACCTAACTCCCTATATTCCCTCTTTAGGACCTGATCCTTACTCCTACCTATGCCATTGGTCCCCCCCAAGGACCACAACATTTGGCTGCTCATCCTCCGGAATGCTATGAAGACAGTCAGAGACATCCCAGACCCTGGCATACCATCCAGGAGCCTCAATCTCATTCGCCAAACCTATCTCCTAACCAATGCGTCCCCAATTACCATAACTCTCCTCCTCTTTCCTTCTGAGCTTGGGGGAGCAGCCTCTGCAGCAGGGACACGACCACCTCCACTTGTCACTGATAGATCATCCCTCCCAACAGTATCTAAAGCAGTATACTTATTGTTGAGGGGAACGGCCACAGGGGTACTCTGCACTGTCTGCCTCTCTCCCTTCCCTCTCCTAACAGTCACCCAATTATTTGTCTCCTGCCTTTTAGGGGTGACTGTCTCCCTAAAGCCCCTCTCTGTAACTATCTCTGCTTCCCAATGATCCAAAGCTCACGTTCACTCTCCCTAACATGGTCTCCCAGAAACTGCAGCTGGGTGCACCTCTTTCTGGTTCACTTATGCTGTCCCAGATTTCCTACATCCTGCACTCAAAACATTCCATTGCCCTAGCTCTCTCCACTAACCCCTCCTACCTTAAAATCATAAACCTTACCTTCTTGGAATCAAGGTCACCTCTGCTCTCTGAAGCCAAAGCTTCACTGGGTCATTCACACACTGGTCTTTCCCTGTCTGTTCTTTTATTTGTCTCTGCCAATTATCTCAATGACTCATTCCCACAATCAACACTCCATTTAACCCTTCAGTGGCCCTCTGTGCTCCTTTTAAGCTGCCTCCCTTCCACTCACCTCTCTGAGAAGACTTTTGCACCACCCACCCACGCTCTCGTGATCTGACTGTGCGCCCTTTTTAAACTGCCACTCTAGCACTCACCTCTCTGCCAAGAAATACGCTCCTCCTCCCGACGTTCTCGCGATCCAAACTTAATCTTCAGCTTAATAAGTCCCCAACTCGACTAAAATGTGCTGTCATCAGGCATATGTCATCTTCCATTTGAAAACTCATATTTAAAACGTTATAATGTGCCTTCACTGATATTTTATATGTGGACAAGAAAGATTATGATCTGTAATCCATCTGAGCCATGAGTTATTTATATTAAAGGCTGGTTAAGAGCTCATTTTGTTTTCATACATTGCAGGATTGTTAAGCTACTACCATGAAGACAGTGTGACGAATACATTAAGGCAAAATGGTCACCAGAATTATAGTTTCACTCTTTGTTGCTTGTTCATCTCTGAATCATGGGTCCTCTACCGGCATCACCTATGGCTCCTAGAATGCTTCCACCAGCGTTGTCTCCGCTCCATCCTCAACATTCATTGGAGCGACTTCATCCCTAACATCGAAGTACTCGAGATGGCAGAGGCCGACAGCATCAAATCCACACTGCTGAAGATCCAACTGCGCTGGGTAGGTCACGTCTCCAGAATGGAGGACCATCGCCTTCCCAAGATCGTGTTATATGGCGAGCTCTCCACTGGCCACCGTGACAGAGGTGCACCAAAGAAGAGGTACAAGGACTGCCTAAAGAAATCTCTTGGTGCCTGCCACATTGACCACTGCCAGTGGGCTGATATCGCCTCAAACCGTGCATCTTGGTGCCTTACAGTTCGGCGGGCAGCAACCTCCTTTGAAGAAGACCGCAGAGCCCACCTCACTGACAAAAGACAAAGGAGGAAAAACCCAACACCCAACCCCAACCAACCAATTTTCCCCTGCAACCGCTGCAACCGTGTCTGCCTGTCCCGCATCGGACTTGTCAGCCACAAACGAGCCTGCAGCTGACGTGGACATTACCCCTCCATAAATCTTCATCCACGAAGCCAAGCCAAAGAAAGAAGAAGAATGTTAAACTACTTAATATGGCTCAAAGAGCAAAACCCTTAAAAGGAATCATACAAGAAAGAAAATGATGGATACATAGATGGAAAGAGGATCATGGTTAAGTTAGCATATTTCCTTGTGACATTGGAAACCATTCAACCCATCAAGTCAATGTTAGCATGCAGGCCAATTCCATTTCCCCACAAATTGGCCCTGTAATTTATTCTCCCTGTACTCCCATCACTTCTATCACACAGCAAGGGTGTTGTGATCAATTAACCCTCAAAACTGTGCAGTTTTACGATGCAGGAGAAAACTGAAGAGCCCAGGAGAAATCCACGAGGTCACAGTGAGAATGTACACACTCCACACAGAAAGAAAGAGGTCAGGACTGAACTTGAGTCATTGGAAATGACTCAGTGTTCAGTAGAACACTTTCAGCAGTTCTACTGAAAGTGTCTCTGTGCTACCACTTTGTGTAAGGAGTCTGTTTTAAGGGCTGCCGGTAATGAAATTAAATGGTTTATAAAGGGGACTCAGGACATGGAAGTGAGGCAGCATGAGTGCTTCATCTTAAGGTGGGGGGGGGGGGGGGGGAAGAGGGAACAAAATAAGAATCCACTTTTGAATAAAATTAAAACCTTACCCCAACCTAAATACATCATGTATGATCCAAATATCTGACACAGATTATACACCCAACCCAATCTCAGTATATGTCATGGAATATTGATTCAAATTGAATTTTAATGGTGCAATATTTACAGCAGACTAGGATCTCAGTTCATGATATAGACAATACACTTGAACAAAATCTCAGTACATGGCATGGAATATATACCCAGCCTTTACCTATTGTATGACACAAAGCGCACACGCAAGCAGAATCTCAGTGTATGACATGGATTATATATGCATTCTCTAACATGGAATATAAAGATAGTCTGTATTTTTTGGTCCTTACACTGTGCCAACTCCTGGCACAGTGTAAGCACCAGAGAGGAATTTAAAAATGTGACAAGGAATATACACATGATCCAAACTTCAGTGCATGAAACATAATTAACAGACAACCTAAAATGCAATGCACCCAAATTAACTACAAAGTACAATGCTTATATTTCTGTCCTTTTGCATTTCTAGGGCATAGCTAAAATTAGGGTGAACAAATGGTCCATATAAACAGACAATTCGTTGTAGGACTGTTCATCTGAAACATTAACTCTGCTTCCCTCCCCTCAGATGCAGCTGAAATGCTGTGTGTTTGAAGCATTCTTAGTTTGGAGGGTTTGTGTATTCATGGTTGTCTGTTGAAGTAATGGCTATTGGGAGCTGTGATGTCATGAAGAGATTTCAGGATTAGGATGAGAATTTAAAATTTAATATGTCAGGTGACGAGAAATCATGGTTGGCAAAGACAGGGATGTCTATAGCTAAGATAGCTTAGTTTAGGCTGAAATCTGTCTTAGATCTGTTCAGTAGAACCCTGCAGATGAGAGCTTTGCACCGTCGGTTCCTCAGCAAAACACATGCACCAACTGTCCAATCCTATGGTCACTGCAACACATATCGTCAGTTGGGTAAAACTACTGAAGTTGCAAAGAGTGCAGTCTATGGAGGGTAAGGGAAGCAGAATTCAAATGCTGGAGACTTGAGATGGCAAAATTATGGGTCTCATTTGCAAATAGACGGAAAGAAGTGTCTCAAAGATGGAGGAGGTCTTTGGGATGAACATTCACATAGCAGAGCAGGAATTATCATCTTATCCCATCAAATCTCCTCCACCAATGAATTATTTCATGGCTGATCTGATTTTAACACAAACCATGCATTCCGAATCACACCTAATAAACCTTCATGCCAAGTCAATTGCGGGGTCCAGACTTTTCTATCAATTCAAGGCATTTATATAAGTTGCTGCCTCAGGGAAGCAGCCAACACATAAAGGAACACTGGTCATGCTCTCAACAAGAAGTCTGGACCTCTAGGATCAAGGACAGCTTATTTTCAACAACTATCAGCCACTTGAGCCTTCCTGTACTACCCTAACCAAAATGCAATTGCACAACCAAAGATCTGTCTGCAACAATAAATATTTATCTATCCTTTCATTTTTTTATCTTGCTGATACGCTCTATCAATGACTCCAAAGACTGAGTGAGGAACGATAGGCTTTAAAACACATTAGATTTCGGCTGGTCCAACTCCAAGTGCTCGAATTAATGGAAGAGGTAGGGAGGTTGACATTTATGGCCAGGTCACGGGATAGGTGTTACAGGGGATCGAGTCATCAGTGGGCAGGCCAGCCACTTATACACAGATCAGCACAGAACAGTATATACATATCACCACATTCATCCCCTCTTTAAAAAACAAATCTCAGTCCTAGATGTTCAGCCGGTCACGTGGCTTCCTTTGCCCCTGTGACCTGAGCAGCTCCACTAGGGATGTACTGGTCAGCTCCATTGCTGGTCTTGAGGTGGGGGGAGGGGTGGGGGACAAGGCTGTCGGCATAGGGAGTGGTGTTTGGTTGTCTATTTGGGTGGTTGTGGTGGTCTGGGTGAGGGTCCCGGCATGTGGTGGGTGCTAGCCTACACCAAGTAAGTCCCTGTAGAGGATGATGTGTACGTATGTGGTGGCCGGGGGTGGGTGGGTGTCTCTTACACTTGCCAGGTTGCGGACAGAGACTCTGTCCTCATGGCTGTCAGGGTACTGCACGCATGGGTATTGTGGGTGAGTATGCAGGAGCTACACCTTTTCCACCAATGGGTCGGTCTTAAGGCCCCTCGCATGCTTCCTCATCAGGACAGGTCCTGGAGATGAGAGCCAGGGCTGCAGAGTGGTTCTGGTCGCTGTCCTCCCTGGGAAGGAAAACATGTGTGGTCATATTTATAGCAGTGCATAGGAGAGAATGGATGGCATGGAATGCCTTTGGCAGGACTTTTTGCTGGTGAGACCCTGCTATGCCTTTTGACTTAAGGGCCAGGAGGATCGCCTTCCAAACGGTAGTGTTTTCTTGCTCCACCTGGCCATTTCCCATGGCGTTATAGCTTGTGGTCCTACTAGTGACTATGCCTCTAGCTAACGGATACTGCCGCAGCTCATTGCTCATGAACAAGGACCCCCGATCACTATGGATATAAATCTTGGTACCAAAACAGGGTGAACATGCTGCGGAGTACCCTGATAACCATGGTAGAGGTCATGTCAGGACAGGGGATGACAAACAAGAATCTGGAGAACTCATCTATGACATTAAGGAAATAGACATTCCTACTGGTCAAGGGCAGTGGTCCCTTAAAATCGACACTCAGTCATTCAAAGGGGCACGTGGCCTTGATGATGTGTGCCTTGTTGGACCTGAAGAACTGCGTTTACATTCCTCAGTTCTGGTCAGAGACCTGATGTCCTCAATGGAATACGGGAGGTTCCAGGCTTTTATGAAGTGAAACAACCTCATGACCCCAGAATGGCAGAGGTCATCACGGAGGGACTGGAGGTGGTTGAGATGCGTGTTGGCACACATCCCCTGGGATAGAGCATCTGGGGAGTTTGCGTGGCTGGTACAGGATAGCATAGTTATATTTAGAAAGCTCGATTCTCCACCTCACGATTTTATCGTTTTTGATTTTACCCGCAGTTTTTTGTTGAACATGAAAGCGACTGGTCTTTGGTCCATCAGCCAGGTTCCCGGCCAGTGGTGTACTGCCTCTTTCTCGACTGAGGAGTGCCATGTTTCGGGGCCATGGAGGGTGCGGGGAAAAAATGCTTCTGGTTGAGAGTGGCGGCCAGTGTGAAGTCAGAGGCATTGCTCTCCACCTGGAATGAGATGGATTCATCAACGGCCTGCATCGTGGCTTTAGTGATGTCTCCTTTGATTTGGTCGAATGCTGCCTGGGTTTCTGCCGATATGGGAAAGCTTGTGGACCTTACTAAGGGGTAGGTCTTATCGGCATAACTGGGTACTCATTAGGCATAGTAAGAAAAGAACCCCAGGCACTGTTTCAGTGCCTTGAGAATGTGTGGTATCGGGAGCCCCATAAGGGGATGCATGCATTTGGAGTTGGGTGCAATGACACCATGCACCACGATGCATCCAAGGAGGGCCAGGTAAGTGATACTAAACACACACTTCTCCTTGTTACATGTCAAATTAAGGGACTTGGTTGTGCGGAGAAATTTCGCCAGGCTTGCGTCATGGTCCTGCTGGTCATGGCCACAAATGGGAACATTGTCAAGGTAGGGGAACATCACCGTTAGTTTATGCCTGTCTACCATCTGATCCATCTCCCTTTGGAACACTGAGACCTCGTTGATGACTCCGAAGGGCACCCTGAAGAAGTGATAAAGTCTGCTATCTGCTTCAAAGGCGGTGTATTTGCAGACCCCTGGGGGAAGGGGCAGATGGTGGCACGCCAAATTCAAGTTTGTACTGGGCTATTTTATTGACCATATCAGGTATCCAGGGGAGGGGGTAAGCATCTAGCTGAGTGAAGCAGTTGACCGTCTGACTGTAATTGATCGCCCCTGACCACCATAACTTGGGCTTTCCACGGGCTTGAACTGGGAGCTATGATCCCCTCTGCCAGGAGTCATTGCACCTCGGACTTTATAAATGCCTTGTCCTCAGCAATATGGCATCTGAGTTTTGTCGCAATGGGCCTGCAGTCTGTGGTCAGGTGCTCAAATAATGATGGAGGGGATATGCGGCGGGTGGAGAGGCCGCAGGCAGGGGACAGTTGCCAGAGGGAGGGGGCTGTGAGTCGGAGGTTGTATACCTTTATGGGTGGTTGTGATCCTCCAAACTCCATTGTCACACTCCTAAACTGGCTCTGGAAGTTGAGGCCCAGGAATATCAGCGCACAGAGCTGTGGCATTACAAGCGAATGAAAGTTATCATAACATTCACCCCCACCATTAATGATGCTACACAGCAGCCCCGGATCTCCGCGGATTAGTCCTTTGCAGCCATAGAGATAGTGCCGCTCGTGGGTCTGACACAGAGAGAGTGTCAACTTGCCAGGACCCTTGAGTCTCTGGGTGCATAAAGCTCTCTGTGCTCCCACTGTCAAACAGGCAGTTCATTCTTTTCCCTTTACCTCGATCTACATCATTGAGTGGGGATTGGATGAGGGCTGCCCTGGTTCAGAGTCATGGAGGCCAGGATTGGGTCGCTGTCGTTGCTGTTGGAGGGGAGGCTTGACCAGTAAGATGGCGGCTCCATGTTGACCACGCTGTCGCCTTGGTGGAAGAAGGAGGAAGTGATGTCATCCAGGTGGCAGAAGGTGGAGATGACATCATCCAGGAGAGTGAAGAAGATGCTAGATACGATGGCAACTCCTGAGTTGCACACATGGTCAAGCCGTTCGAGGACGGACACGACATCAGCGCCGCGCTGCTCGCTCAGGAGGGTTTGGACTTACAGACATGCTGGTAATGTTCCTTTTTCCTGCATCGCGAACACTTCATCTTAGCCGAACAGTCGTCGAGGGTGCTTCTGCTGGCAGCAGAAGTGGCACCTTGAGTGTCCGATTGCGGCAGTGGGGTCATGGCTTGCTATTGCGGAGGTCATCAGTGATGCAGGGTCCCAACATGGCAGCGCCCATGGTCTGCACTTGGAGGCTCTGTTCTTACCAGCGATCTCGTCGGCGTTGCATTGGGCCGAGTCAAGGGTCCTGGCAAGTTGGAAGGATCTCTTCAGGGGAAGCTTATCCTCCTTAAGCAGTCACTGACAATGTAGTCAGACCTCACTCCAGCCATGCAGGCATCTCGGACCAGCTCCTCCACACACTAGGCTATGGGCACAGAGGCTGTAGCGTACCCCCAGCAGTCATACAATGCTTGGCAGAACTCATCCATGGACTCACTGGGTTGCTGTCTCCTTGAGGCCAGTTGATACTGTGTGTACACTTTGTTCCGACCCATTAGAGGTTGTGGAGTTTAGCCATGGTCTCCAGGTAGGTCATGCAGTTCTGGATTGCTAGGTACACTCGATGTCCCACTTTACCTTGCAGGAGCTTGAGTTTCTTCTCGTCAGAGTCCACCAGGCTCATCTCAACTTCGAGAAAGTTGTAAAGCAGGTGATCCACTGCTTGTACTGTTTGGCAGCTCCGGGCATCTGTGGATCAATTTAGAGGCAGTCGGGTCTCAGCAGCTTGTCCATCCCGTGTGGAAAATTAATGTGTATTAAATTGATACTTACTATCAATGACTCCCAAGACTGAGTGAGGAACGATAGGCTTTAATACACATTAGATTTCAGCTGGTCCAACTCCATGTGCTCGAATGAATGGAATGGAATGAATGAATGGCCAGGTCACAGGGGGAGGGGTTACAGGGGATCAAGTCACCAGTGGGTGGGCCAGCCACTTATACACAGGATAGCACATAACAGTATATACATATCACCACACTCTCATATGATAATTTATTTCATACTTATTGCTTTTCAGTGTATTTTATATATCTGTAGTGGCAGCCAGTAAGAAGATTCTAATGGCATCTGTATATTGTACTTATGTGTATGACAATAAACTCTCATCAGCATCATCTACTTTGACAAGCCCCAAAAGGGGTTTATGCTTTTCAATGAGGTCATCAAGAAGATGTTTTTCACTTTGTCCTCTGACTATACTGTATTAAAACTGAAATGTGGTTTAGCTTCACCTTTACTTGTTGGAACTAGTGAGAACAATAATGGGAAGTTTTACAAAATTAACTCTGTCATATAATTTAAAGTTAACTGAATGCAAGAAGGAATAATTTGGTGATTTCTAAATTCCATGATCACTTTCTAAAAACATGCTGGTAGGAACAGCAGTGTACACAAAAGGGGAGAATGTGGTTGTGTATGAACAAATGAAACAAAGGACTTCCATTGCTACCAGTCGACACCCTCACTACCTTGACTGAATCATCCAGAAGAATTTACAATTATGATTGCGTCTCTCATTAATGGAACCAGAGAAAGTGGTTTGAGCAATGCATTATCTGTCACCACCTGAGTGAAATAATGTACTTCTGTTCGACGTCGAACAGTAGGGACCAAACTATGCAGCAAACATAAAAAGATCACATCATGCAGAAATTGCCTTGGCAAGCAGGTCATTGGTGATTTCATTTGTAAGTAATGTTTTGATTGTCACAGATTATATGTTGCTCTCATCCCCTTGACATTTGTTGTACAGCTGGATTGATTTTTGTGCTCCAGTATGAAAAGGTCACTTTGATCAATGTGGTGTAATTGGCACTAAATTAGGATCATATCAGGCGATTCTGGCATTTAATGATGAAATATTAAAGAAAGCGGACAATAGCTTCTGCAGATGTTTTAGCTACATTTTAAGGCACACATGATTTGTACTGTATGTTGATAAAAATCTATGTAAGTGTATTGCACTGATATGAAAAGATTGCAATCCATTATGGAAACTTGTCCTGGTCCCTATCTTTTTTCGATACCGAGGTGAATCTGTATTGTTTTGGAATGAGAGATCTATAATTGGCCAAATATGAGGTTGGTACCTTTGTTCAATATTCATCTGCAATAAACAAATGCGTTGGAGAAACTCAGCAGTTCATGCAGCACTGGAAGTAATGAACAACCAATGTTTCAATCCTGGGCCCTTTGTCAGTCATGTGGATCTTGCATAACCTGCTGAGTTTCTCCAGCACATGTGTGTATTGCACTTGACCACAGCATCGGCAGACTTTCATATTCATTTGTTGTTTCTCTATTTTTAGTGTGTTGTGCAACAGTCAGATGCTTTGTAATAAGTTGTGCAAACATTTACTAAAATGCATGGTGGCATGTTTTTGATACACATCAATTCCATCAAGTCAAGTTTATTATCATTTGATTGCACAAGTACAACCCGACAAAACGGTGTTCTCCAGTTCTCAACCAGACATATCACACATACAGTCAAACAGTACATATGCAGGACAAATATTCATATATCCAAATAAATAATTATTTTTGTAAATATCAGTGTTGGATGGTTAGTATGAGCAGTTCCTCAGGCCGTTTACGTTCTCACTACCCACAGGAAGAAGCTGTTCCTCAGCTTGGTGGAGCTGGCTCTGATACTCCTGTATCTCCTTCTTGATGGGAGCAGCTGAAAGAAGCTGGGTGTGGAGTGCAAGGGGTCCTCAATGATTTTCCACTCCCTCCTCAGACAACGATCCGGTAGATCACATCAATGGGTGGGGTGGTGGTGGGAGGGAGACTCCAGTAATCCTCTTTGCCACTTTTATGGTTCTGTGGTTGAACCTCCAATCATTTCTCTGCAGCAAATGTACCACTGTGATGCATCTGGCAAGGAAACTCTCGATAGAGCTCCTGTAGGTTGACATAATGGTGGCTGTAGCCTTGCCCACTTCAGTCTTTTTAGGAAGTGCAGTCACTGCTCCACTTTCCTGGCAAGTGAGAAGATGTCGTGTGTCCACGATAGGTTATGAGTTAAATGAACTTGGTGCTCTCCACTACAGGGTTATTATTGTTTAGTGGAGGGTAGACATTTCTGGTCCTCCTGATGTCCATGATCATCCCCATCATCCATGTTAAGACTCAGATTGTTACTCTTGCACCATATCACAAGATTTTCCACTTCTTCTCCGCAGTGCAACTCATCATTGTTGCTGATGAGGCCACCTACAATTATATCATCTTCAAACTTGATGACACTGTTGCAGCTGGATCTGGTGATGCATTCGTGGTGCAGAAGTGTGAACAGGAGCGGGTTGAGCACAGAGCCTTGAGGTGCACCAGTGCTCAGTGTAACGGTGCTTGATGTTCTGCTAAGAAACCCATTCAGACTGTGGTCTTTCTGTTATGAAGTGGAAAATCCAAATACAGAGAGGAGTGTTGAGTCCCAGTGAGGACAGCTTCTCCACCAGTTTCTGGGGTATAAGTGCCAAGCTGAAGTCAATGAAAAACAGCCTGCATATGAGGCATCATTCTTCAGGTGGGTCAGGTCAGAATGAAAGATAAGGCTGTAGCATAGCAATTCAGCAGGTCAGGTCGCATCTGAGTAGATAAAGGCACAGTTAGTATTTCAAGTCAATAACTCTTCATCAGGTGAAATATTTCTGATCTTTCTCTCTTTCACACACATATGCACCTTCGCAAATGCACAAACAACCCCCCCCCCCCACCCCCGTCTCACTCTCTCTTGTTTATCAACTATTTTTAAGTTGCCTTGATAAAGAAAGTAATGTTCAGAGGGAATCTGTGGAAGAATATTTTCACCCAGAGGCTAGGCTCAATCTGGAATTATCTGAAAAGATGGTGAAGGAAGATGATCTCACTTCATTTCAGAAGTATCTAGATGAGTAGTTACATCATCAAGATGAAGACCTGGTCAATGGGATTAGTATAGGTGGGCATGGGCACTTGATGGAGGGCAGAAGAGCATGTTTTGCACTTTCTTCATTGTATGATTCAAGCTGTGTGGAAAAGGTCTGCTTCACATCTCTCAATGGACTTGCAGTTGCTGACGTTGTTGAACCAATTTCTGTTTCAGCTGGTTTCATGTTGTGCATTTCCTTCTTCCCTGCCCAAGCTTTTCTGTGGAGCCAGGATTGTATCTGAGCTTGTTGACACTACTCTCTCTTCAGTTGCTATCCTTCACAGATTGACCTGCGGGAAGCTGTACCTGTCATCAGACACCTATTGTCCAGAAGGTAATGTTTCTTTCGACACATCCACTGGAAGTATTATTCCAATCCCTCTTTAAATACACTTCTTGTTGCTGTAGCTGTTCCTCAATCAATGATGCTTCATTTTAGTAACAAACTTCCAATCGTCCAAAATCTTGTTTGATTGATTGGGGGTATTGGGTTTCTCTTCCAATGTAGCAGTGGTAAACAGCATTGCTCACCTTCCATCTGTGCCTTTGGGCCTTAATCATGGCCTGAATATGAAAGGTGTCAGATGATAAATAATGAGTTGCTACTGACCGAGCGATCAGTTCTGTTGACAGCCACAACACAAACTTGTACAAGTTGATTGACAGGCAATAGGTCAGCAACTGGCTTTGCTCAGGAAAAAGAAAATGAGTGTCAACACAGGCAACATGATGAGATTATGCAGAAATAGTCTGCGTGACCTATGGCCCTTGTTAACACGTTAGCTTAGAAAAGTAATATTCCAGTAATATGTTGATCCTCAGTGGTTACCTTGTCACTTACTGCTGCTCCAGGCAGTGTGTCTGACAGGAAGATGCTGGACCTCAGACTCTAACCAATGCTTTGAATCCTTCTTTCTCAAATGCCAGTGGAAGTAGAGTCTTTGAATATTTTTGAAACAGAGTAGATAGGTACTTTATAAACAAGGAGACAAAAAGTTCCTTGATGTGGAGCAATCAGGTGTCACAGGATTTTGAATGCCCTGCTACTTCTCCTAATTAGTACGCTCATAACTTCGTTGATGTTTATTTTAGCATTTGGGCTTGTTGCTCTGTCCATAACTTTTTCAAAAATGTTTTTTCCGTGTCTTAACTTCACTCATTTTGCTGACCTGCTTTGAACCCTGATCAAGGAACATCAAGTTCTTAAAAATATTTTCCATATTTTAAATCCCTCAATCACTTCACCCACCCACATCTGCAGCTCCCTCCAGCCCTACAATCTTTGTTTTAAATATATACATAGAACACGGCATTTCCTGAACCAATATATTATTCCTCCTGATGTTCCCTTTAAACTTTTCCCCTTTATCTCGTAACCATGCCCTCCCATTTTTATCATTCCTAACCTAAGTGGAAAAAAGCCTACTTGCATTTCCTCTATCAATATCCATCATAATTTTATAAGCCTCTTTCAAATCTTCCCTCATTCTTCTACGCTCCAGGGAATGAAGTCATAACCTGTTTAATAAATTCCTCAAGTCCTGGCAACATCCAGTAAATCTTCCCTGCACTCTTTCAATCTTATCGATATCTTTCCTGTAGTTAGGTGACCAAAACTGCAGACATTACTCCAAATTTTGCCTCACCAATGCCTTATTCAACTTCATCATAGCATCCCAACTCCTGAACTCATTACTTTGATTAATGAAGGCCAATGTGCCAAAAGCTCTTTTTATGATCCCATCTGTCTGTGATACCACTATCAGGGAATTATGTATCTGTATTCCCAAATTCCTCTGTTCTATCACACTCCTCAGTGTCCTACCCTTTACCATGTTTGTCATCACATTTGTCTGCATTAAATTTCATCGGCCATTTTGCAGCCCATTTTACCAGCTCCTCCAGATTCCACTGCAAGCTTTGAAAGCCTTCCTTGCTGTCCACTGTACCTCCAATCTTTGTGTCATCTGCCAAACTTTTTCATGGGACCACCTGCATGGGGGAACTATTCATCAGAACTACTCACTTCCTCTTCCCACAAGTACAGCCTGAACTGTTGACTACTTCCGGCATTTTCTGTTTTTGGGTTATATAATTGAATAAATTACAAGTTTAAAATTAGAGATCCTTTTTTTAAATTTAGAAATGCAGCAGGGTAGCAAGTCCCTTTGGTCATTACCCTGTGATGTCCAAATACATTTGCACGACTAACTACTAACCATGCATGTTTTTGAAATGTGGAAGGAAACCAGTACACCTAGAGGATACCCACATAGACATGAGGAGAATGTATAAACTCCTCACAGACAGTGCTGGATTCAAATCCAAGTCACTGGTGTTGTAATAGTGTTGTGCAAACCATTAAACTAACTGTGGAGCCCCAGAAAAAAATTGTCAGTGAACATTTCTGTACCATGAAAACAGAAAGATTTATTCAGAGAATGAATCATAAAAGCTTCACTTGTCTTAGCGACATACACAACTAATTTGTTCTGCGTGTCCTTATTTAGAACAAGGAATTGCCTATCCAGCTTCCAGGTAGGAACCTATTAAAAGCATTAAACCATTGAAATAGAGCCATTTCAGGCACTGCGGTTGCTGGGAAAAAGATTGCTGCATTCAACAAAATCTGTTTCATTTACAGAAATCCCATGTAGTGTGTGTGTGTGTGTGTGTGTGTGTGTGTGTGTGTGTGTGTGTGTGTGTGTGTGTGTGTGTGTGTGTGTGTGTGTGTGTGTGTGTGTGTGTGTGTGTGTGTGTGTGTGTGTGTGTGCATGCGCATGCCCCCTGCTCGTGCTAGGATGGCCTTTCAAAATGGTATTGCAAAAACAATAAATGTAAATACTATATATATGCTAACCTATGACCATTGTCCTCCTTTGGAATGGCCACCCTAGCTCGCACTCACTTGCACACCTGCTTATTTTTTAAAATCAGGTAAAAGTCAGTGTTTTAATATTATTCTTTTTTTAACTAGGTTCTAAGGATATCAAGACATTAACAGACTTTCAATTTAAACAGCAAGTTTGACAGCTGTGGGAGTGAATGTGATGGGGGAGGGAAGATCACGAGGTGGCGAAGCTGTTGTATGAGGGCAACTAATCGTTTCAATGAGGCACCCTCTGTGCTGCCCTGGACCAGGACAATAACCTGCAGAAGACATAGCTCAGGACTACACTAGAAGAAACAGCCTGGACCCCAGGACACAGGCAGCTGGTGATCTCAGAGCAGACGCAGGCCTGCCCTCATATTGAAATGGATGCTGAATTTTTGCCTTGTCTTCTAATTTCGATGAACAATATTGATTTGAAATAAAGCTATTGATGGGGAATGAAGTGAAGCTCAGTTATCTCTTTTTTTGTAATCAATTCAGGGGATATAAAGCACTTTGTTGTATAAAAGGAAAAAGCCATTAAATGCTTTCACTAAAAGGATGAATGAGCACTTGAGAAGCATTTCCCTTGGAATCATGAAGAGATATCTATGAACAACTTGCTTAAACAGATAAGTTGCCTGCAGCCTCCCTCACGGCTCTGTGTATAAGCATTTAAATATACCTGTGCTGTTCTACCTGTTAGTCATTAAGGGCCAGTTATTTTTCAACAAATGTTCAATTAGTGTCCACACAGGAATAACCATTTTCCAATAAACTGCAACTCTAACCTCGACAAATAAATTAAGGTACTCCATCAGCATCGAGTAAAATGAATTGGATCTCATCACCTGAAAAAAGTAGAAAGTTAGTCTTTTGATCTCAATGAGAGAGCTTGCAGGTGAGACGAAGTGTATGATTTGAGCAATAATTACATTTGATGAACCCCTCCCAAGATATTGTGCAGGAACAATTGTCACTTACCATTCTAACTCCATGAGGAAGTTTTAATAATTTTGACAAGAAATGTGATAGGTTTTCTGTGGGGCATCTCCCAGAGGGAGAAAAGGGGACATTGAGGAAGTGCTTTCCAGCATTTAGCATTCAATAGATGAAGAAAAATCCACTACTGTTGGAGGGAATTTCTGCTTTAACAGGAGCTGGAGCAGGTTTGGGAAAAATTTGCAGGATAATAAGTAAAGGATAAGGAATTTGTGCCAAATTTAAGAGCTCTGTTTAAGAACTGGTGCAGCCATGAATGGTCAAATTGATTAGTAGAGACAAGTTTAAGACAAAATTTTATATTGCATCCTTCACATTCAGTTCTTTATGTCTTCTTTTCATTGTTTGGTTTCCAGTGGTGGGAGAGTTTCAAATGATACATAATTACAAGATGGAGGGAAAGTCACTTAAGTCCAAGCAGCATAGAAATGTCTTATCGTAGAGTTCTCTATCCTGGGATGGTGCAGAGGTTAGGTCATGAGAGGTGCTTAAGGAAGAAGTAGATTAATTTTTGAAAGATCAAGAAATTAAGGGTTATGGGGAACTTGCATGGAAGTGGAAGTGAAGCCTGGGTTGAATCAGCTATGATCATATTGAATGGTGAAGCAGACTTGAGAGGTCTAGTGGCATACACCTGCTCTTCTTTTCTTATACTTGTGTCAATTACCAAGCAATAGTTGTAAGTACCACAATATCCCTGTTTTTCTTTCATTCCCTCTATATCTTGTTCTCTCTCTACTATAATCTTTCTGCTTTTACACTCTCTCTCTCTCTCTCTCTCTCTCGCCCACTTCACTTTCTGTCCATATGTGTATTTCCCTGTCTCCACATCTTTGTCTTGTGTCTCTAATAATTCCCATCTCTCCCTCTATACCTTTCTCTCTCCATATCTCTCTCTTGGTCCAACCCATTTGCTCTATTTCTCTGCACCTCTCTGCCTCTGTATCTCTCTCTCTCTCTCTCCATACCTTCACTTCTTTGTGTCTCTTCTTCCACCTCCATGCCTCTCTCATTCTCTTTCTCTCATCATCTTTCTCACACACACTCAAATGCCCAGCCTTTCTCTCATGTCAGCAATGGCTCCCTCTACACTTTGTATTTCCTCTCCTATAGACTCCCAATATTCATTCTTCGACTGCATCTACAAACGAGTATAAAAATGGAAGACCAAAAAAAAATCCAGCTTTAACCTCTTTCAAGCAGGAAGTGATGCATTTCTACTTCCTTAGGACAGAAAGTTTAAATTGATGTTGACCTGGTTATTGATAGCACAAGAGGGGCAAGTGCTAGTTTATTTATTTTTAATATATAGAGAGCAATAATATTTTGCTGAAACCCTCAGTAGGAATCTTTGCCCTCTGAAATTAACTTTGCACTTAAGATTTAGTGTAGGGAAGCTGAGCCAGCAATTTTAATCTGTTGGCATCAGGAGTACCTTGCACTGTGTTAAAGGCACTTTACATTTCTCAGTGCAAGGGGAACTGTTGGTGAACAGTGAACGTTTAGTAGATCAACTTATAAGAAAAAATCTATTGAAGGGGTAATTGACAGTCAAATACCTTCAGATGGAACACTATTTGCATAGCATCCTGCATTATGTGTGCAAATGCATTCAGGTAGAGATTTGCAGACACATTGAGAAACATAAGTAATATACACCATATATGCAAATATCACAAGCATCATTTTAAAAGGAAGAGGTCACTATTTAAGAAACAATGTGAAGTTTTCTCTTAATAGGCTGTGCCTCTTTGGATCTTGTCAAAGAGCAGTGGAGGAAGAATCTCTGAGTAGTTTGAAGGCAGAATTGGATAGATTCTTGATGAGCAGAGAGATGAAAGATTTCTAGCGCTAGGAAGAAACTCTCGAGTTGAGGTAACAATCAAATCATCCATGGTCTTAAGGAAAGACTCAGAGGACAGAGTTGTCTCCTCCTGTTCCTCATGCATGCTTAAGTGGGTTTGCATTGTATATTTAAAACAAGAAAGAAATATGCTTCATATGTACATAGGACATAAATATTAGGGTTTTGGCTGTTGCTTTTTAATTATTTTCTACTGATGATATTCCATGCAGGCAGAAATTTCCAACCTTAAAAAGTTTGCATTTTCACTCATTTTGCTTCAAGAATGATATCCATCACTTTCATAATGGACTGTCGACTCTCGACCCATGCCACTTGTCTGTGGGATGCACTGGGTCAGTGCTGTTACCCACCCAGGTAGGAAAAGGGTGAGAAACAAAGTGTTCAACTAATGCGGAGAAAAAAGTGAAGAGTTTCTTGAACAAAAAATTTCAGATAAAGTCTGAGCTCTTCAATAATCAACATCATTACTGATTCTGATTTAGATTTTTTTGATACATCTGTTGAATGAATTTTCATTTAAATAACCAAATGTATCTTATTTTTGCCAAGGTCCAAAGAAACATAAAGCACCTATATGGAACTAAGAATATATTACAAAATAAAATGAATTCACACAAATGCTGGAAGAACACAGCAGGCCAGGCAATGTCTAGTAGAAGCAGTAAGTCAATATTTCAGGTCGGGACCCTTAGTCAAGACTGGTGAAAGAAATGAATGTTCAGAAATTTCAGAAAGGGGGTGGGGGAGGGGGGAGACTGATGATTGGCTAGAGGGAGAGAATGGGGGGATCCGTGATAAGCTGAAGGAAGAGAAGTATAATAGGAAGAAAGGCATGGAGTGCCTAGGAGGAATGGAGGGGGAGGGGATGTTAGGAGGTATATGGAAAATAAGTCAGGAGAAATTGTGAGGGTTAAAAGAGAGAAGGAGGATGGGGTGAGATAGGGAAAAAATGAAAAGGTGTGGAGGGGTTAATGTTTGTTGGAGAAATCAATGTTCATGCCATCAGGTTGGAGGCTTCCAAGACAGAATATAAGGTGTTGTTTCTCCAACCTGAGTGTGGCCTCCACTCGACAGAAGAGGAGGCCATGGATGGACATATCAGACTGGGAATGGGATGTAGAATTGAAATGTGTGGCTATTGGGAGTTCCCGCTTCCTCTGACGGACAGAGCATAGGTGCTCAATGAAACGGTGTCCCAATGTGCATCGGGTCTCACCAATGTACAGAAGGTCACACTGGGAGCATCGTTCGCAGTATACCAACCCAGTGGACTCACAGGTGAAGTGTTGTCTTATCATCCCCTCCCCCTCCATTCCTCCTAGGCACTCCTCCATTCATTCCTTCCTATTATATTTCTCTCCCTTCAGCCTATCATGGATCCCCTCCCCCCATTCTCTCCCTCTAGTCAATCACTAGTCTCCTCCTCCCGACCCCCTTTTTCAAATCATTTCTTTCACCAGTCTTGACGAAGGGTCCCGACCCGAAACATTGACTTACTGCTTCTACTAGATGCTGCCTGGCCTCCTACGTTGTTCCAGCATTTATGTATTTTCATTTTACCTATTCTAGTGTCTGCAGATTTTTTTTAGTCTAAATAAATCAAGCCTGGATTGGAATGTAATTATATGTAGAAGTATCAAAAAGATAAAGGAATATGGTGATCTATATAAATATATGTGGAAATACAGATACTTTTATGAAACTGAATTTTCGTTCATAATGCGTGTATAATGGTTGTAAGGTTCAGTAACATCTTCAGCACAACTCTTGGTATTCCACTACACAGCCTCCTCTACATTTAGCACTAAGTGATAATACATTTACAATCATTTAGTTTCAGCCTTAATGACAGAAGCTGTGGTATTTCCTGTACTGTAACCGACAAGCTTTTTAGTGGTGGATTCGTGGGATTGCATTACAGATTTTGGTGTATTACAATTAATTAAATCTAGCTTCAGCCCTGTAATGCATGCCATACTTACCATTAACAGTGTAAGGTTGTATTTGTATAAAGCATCTCGTTTATTTTCTGAAACAAATTGTGTTAATTTCCACTAACAGCAAGGAAGGAAAGGTAATTCTTTAGCTGGGTAATAGCTGAGGATAGCAGAGGAAAATAGGATGAGTTGAAATGGTAGTGGGGGGAATTATTGGTGGGGGCCATGCTTGAAGAACTAGGTTTCATGTTTATTAGGCATGAAATTTACTCCTGTCATTTTTGCCTCTTGCATGTAGAACTGTTTGCCAAAATGTTACCACCATAATTCCAAGTTACAATAAAGTCATGTTTACTATTTTTCTCTATTAAATAATGTTACTCTTTGTCATTGAAAAATGAGAGGAATAGAAGTTGCAAAATTATTGGGTTTGTTGAAGGGGATTATTGGAATAGTCTTGGCAATGAGGTAATTTTGCACGTGAAAAAATACACAAGCTGAACTCTAAAGATATTTCATCCAAGTGTCAGTTGACTGGCAAAAAAAAACTAAAACTCATAACCTGAGATTGAGATGCCTCGCATATTGTCCCCTCACTCTCCCCTCACACTCTCCCATGTTCAATTCAACAACCTTTATTGAATTGAAATGAAAATTTATAGTTTTATTAAAAGAAGCTTCTCCTGGATTCATTTTTAAAACAGTTGTTGCATTTAATTCTAACTGCATTAGATCCACTAACTTATTTTGCAAGTGTCTGTTTGGCACCCAATGGGTCTATAATTGTGTGAGCATAATTCCAAAGAGTTTGTCAAAGCAAGATAACCTATCTCCCCAAGGATCACTCAAAAGCAAAACGAGTAAGGTGAGATTATAGATGATCATGTGTTTGCTCCCTAATACTAAGGTCCTTCAGAATCTGGCAATTTTAAATTAATAAATTTTTCATTCATTTTGAAGTGAATATTGAGGAGGAGGGTAATGTACAATTGAAATATTGCACGTGGCCCCTCTTACCTAATTATGTAATGACTGCTGAAGATTTATATTCATGGGATAGGTATAATTAGACAACCACAAAGTCATTTGACCATGTCGAGATGAAGAGCTCGTCTACCTTTTGTTTCAGCAGATGAATCAATACTCACACGTTCTTACCACTCTTGAGTGAAATTGAGGAAATGAAAATCTGATAATTTTGCTCTCTCTGTTGTCTAGACGGAGCAGGGGAGTTTTCTGTTTGACAGGAAGATCTATTTCTAGCTTTTCAAAGGCTAATGTCAATTTTTAAACTGCTGGAAAAATTGATTTTCACTTTTTTTTAGAAGAGTGCCCTCTTAGACTAAACCATGTAAAATTACATCTCTGTTCCTGAAGGTTTGTTCCCTTTTACATTCCAATTCATTGCGCTGTTAACAGAGATGGGAGGAATCTTTGAATGTTTTGTTTTAATCCTCTCATAGGAAGTAATTGCCGCATTGGCTGCTAGATCTAATTGTTTCTTCAGTTTGGGTACAAGAAGCAAATTTTGTTCAATGCAGGGCATTAATAACCCAATGGTGATGCGATATTTTAATGTATTTTTTTTCACATTTTAAATTTAGACATACAGCTCGATAACAGGCCATTTTGGCCCATGAGTTCATGCTGCCCAATTTACACCCAATTAACCTACACCCCCAGTACGTTTTGAATGGTGGGAGGAAACCAGAGCCCCTGGGGAAAACTCACACAAACACAGGGAGAACCTACAAACTCCTTACAGACAGCGTGGGATTTGAACTTAGGTCTAGTCCTGTTTGCTGATGCTGTAAAGGCATTGAGCTAACCACTATGCCAAGCATGCCAATTTATTTTATTAGATAAGTTTAAATTAACCAGCTGTTGTGGTGGAGTTTGAGCATATGTCTTCGGGTCAATAGGGCACATCCCTGAATGCTAGTCCTATAACTTAACCTCTATGCTACCATATCCTCTTTGGTGGTTGTGATAGTACAGATTCTATCACCAATGTGTATATGTACAGATGGTAGTGTAGGATGACTGTGATTGGCTGAGAGCGTAGCCACGCCTACTGGCAGGTCTTAAAGGGTTGCTCCTAGCCAGACCAGGTCATTCTGGACTGGTCAACCTGCTTGTGATATGCTCCAGTCTTCTAGTTAATAAAAGCCTTGGTTTGGATCAACAAGTCTTTGGTTCTTTTGATGCGCTCTACAGTAGTATAATAACTTTGTGCCATAGAAACTCATCAAAAAGACCAACTGACTTAAAATTTCCTCAAGAATGACATTTAAAAATTTACATATAAGAGGCAAAATGCCTGGTGAGCCTGCCCAGATCAAAGGTAGCTTACGACCTGTTCACAGTTCCCAACTTGTTGGTGAAGCACAGACTTCTACCATGCAGAGGAACAGTCAGTGAAGTCCTGTGTTGTGTCGTTGGGTTTGTCATAGAGTCCACCAACATAACATCAACTACTACAGAAATCTATCCATTGACCCTGCAGTCAAGTTAAACTGCCACAATTACACTGAAGCAAGAGAAAAGTTGTTGGAGATTTGTTTCTTTTATTTAATTATGTTATTCAAATGTTGCTAATTGTTTATCTGAATGTGTTGTGTGTGTGTGTGTGTGTGTGTGTGTGTGTGTGTGTGTGTGTCTGTGTGTATTTGTGTGTGCCTGTGTGTATGTTTGTGTATTTGTGTTTGTGCGTGTAGGCATGCATGTATGTGCATGCATATATGTGCAAGAGTGGGTGTGTGCATATGGGCTGTGTGCACACATATGTATGTGCATGTGTCTCTTTTTGTGTGTGTGTGTAGGGGTGGCGAACATTTACAAATATTTTTATAATTTGAATATTTAAACATAAAATTTAGTTTGCAACAGGTCCGAAGCAGTATTGGTAAACATCCAATAACAATGAAAATTTTGACAGCCAGTAAATCTGGGATGGAGTCTCACTGCCTGTCAAATCCATTCCATCAGTGCAATTAGCCACCTAGAGGTGGAGAGGCTGTGTACTGTGATGAAGCAGGTCAATGAACTGGGAGCTGCAATCCCAACAAAAGACTGTGCTCTGATATCATTCTGAAGTAATCATGATCTCGGGTTAGTTACTAAAAGTATTTTTATTTTGTTATTAAGTGCAGGAAGAGCAGGAAGTGTAACTTAAAACTTGAGCACAGAATGAGTTTGACTTGGCCTATTTAAATCCTCAACAGGACAGTTACAAGCAGAGATAAATTCTCAGATCTGTAGAGGGATTAAGGTGACAACCTTGTACATTGTTTCATGTGCATCTACATTGGGCGATCAGAGGTGGAGAGGGTGAGCATATTTTAATTCCTGGGATTCAGAATTGGAGGACCTTTCCTAGGCCCAACACACGAATGTCATCGTGGAGAAAGCACGTCAGAAACTACTTTCTCAGAAATTTGTGGAGCTTCGGTATGACATCAAAAACCTTGGCAAACTTCTACAATGTGCTGTTGAAAGTGTGCTGATTGCCTGCACAAGGTCTGGTATGTGGGCACCAGTACCTCTGAGCGGAAAGCCCTGCAAAAGGTAGTGGACACAGCCCACGACATTATAGGCAAAACCTCCTCTACCATCAAGGAAATCGACATAGAAAGCTGGCATTGGAGAGCAGTAGCAATCATCGAGGATCCACATCACCCAGATCATGCTCTGTTCCTGCTGCCGCCATCAGGAAAGAGGTATAACTGTCATAAGACTTCCACCACCAGGTTCAGGAACAGCTGCTACCCCTCCATCATCAGACTCCTCAACAACAGACTCAGAGACTCATTTCAGGACTCTTAATTTGTACATTATTTATTACTGAATGTTTCTTCTTTTCTGTATTATGGTCAGTTGGTTTCCCCAACATTGTTTTTGTACTTGTTTGCATTTCCCTCTTTTGCATACATATCTTTTGCTGAGTACAGTTTGCACTATCAGTGTCAAAATTCTAGCTGGCCCACAGGAAAAAGAATAGCAGGGTTGTATGTGAAGTCATGCTTGTACTCTTAACAATAAATGTGAACTTTGAAATACCACAATCAACATGGAAATGCCTTTGATCTTTCAAAAAATTGACTACTGGTTTCCACATCAGCCTGGGGTATCCAGGAGTACACACGCCATGGAGACTTGAATGTTGTAAGGTACAGATGGCAACGTGTGCTGGAGGTAAAGCAACAGGGAGACCTGAAGCCTGAGAGGACTGAGAAGGAGAAGAATGGTAAGGTAGGCTTCCAGTCAGAAGACCTAGTAGAACATCCACAAATTCATCTCTCAGCAGAATAGAGGGAAACATTGCAGAGCCATTATGATCTCTGATGGGCAGATGATCTTCATAAGGACACTCTCAAATCATTCCTCCCAACATAGATAATTAATTCTCTCTGCACTCCGATCCTTGATACCAATATAGGTCTATGGAACCATAGAATCATAGATCATTACAGCACAAAAATTAAGCCCTTGGGCCCATTTATTCTGTGCCAAATTATTATTCTGCCAAGTCCCAATGTCCTGTATCCATACATTCATACCCCTCCCATCCAAGGTCCTATCTAAAGTTTTTATGTGTCAAAATTGAGCCCATATTCACCACTTCAGCTGGCAGCATATTCCACACTCTCCTCACTCTCTGCATGAAGAGGTTCGCCCTAATGTTTCTTTTTAATCATTTTCCCATTTACTCTTAACCAATGTCCACTAGTTCTTAAATTTAAATGTATATAATTTAGACATGCAGCAGGTAACAGGCCCTTTCAACCTATGAGCCTGTGTCGCCAAATTACACCCAATTGACCGACAACTCTTGATATGTTTTGAATGGTGGAAGGAAAACAGAGTACCCAGAGGAAACCCATGCAGACACAGGGAGAAAGTACAAACTCCTTACAGATAACACGGGATTCAAACCCCATTCCCAATCGCTGGCTCTGTAACAGCATTGTGCTAATTGCTATGTTAACTGTGCCACCCCCATGCTAACCATACCACCTGTATGCCTACCGTGCCATCCTTGTTTCATTTAACCTCACTGGAAAAAGCCTGCTTACATTTTTTGCTCTATCTATATCCCTGCTAATTTTGCATACCTCTATCAAATCTTCCCTCATTCTTCTGCACTTCATCAGACTGAAATTTTCAATAAGAACCAGATGAGAGAGCCCAGATGACACTAACAATTCCTCATTTCTTCTTTTGCAGGGCCACCTGTATTGCTTACATCTCATCAGTCGATGAACTCTTTGTCCAAATACTGAAATATATTTAATGGTGGCTGCTCTCTTTTGTTGTGAGGACATGACATTGTTGAAAATTCTGCACCATTGTAAATTCATTCGTCAGCAGTAGACACACCCATCAGTATCTACCCACCACCTGGCACCTTTTAAAGTGAAGGATTAATAACATTCACGCTAGATACTGAATGGTCGTTGGTCTGATTGTACTGAGTTTTCTGGATTATCTTGAAGTTGATAAAATCTACAGTGACTGGTGTGACAATTACCTAAAAAATTGGTCCTGGCTACAAAGTGGGAGAATAAAATTAATGAAGGATGTGTAAATAGGTCAGCATGGACTTATTGGCAGAAGGTTCTACGTGCTGTATCTCTGTATGACTCTGTGACTAATTCCATCTTCCAGGCTTCCTCACCCAACAATCCCCCTGTTAGCCATCAAACTTCTCCTCAGCTCATCTCTCTGACCATAGATCTGATCTCTTCTATTTCCAGTCTTCTCCTTGGAATACGTCTGTGACAGAAACCACTGATCCATTTACTTCACAAAATCTGCCATGAATTTACCTTGCACACAGCATTTTGCATCATTCTAGAAATACTTTCACACTGGTAAATGACGAGTTTACAGCAATGCTGAACCTGTCACTCCACACTTCACAGAAGGTACTGACAGATAAAAAGATCCAAATGGTCCTAGTGTGAAGGCCTGGAATAATCATGCACCCAACAGTTAGACACAGCTTTTAAATGATTATTTTTGTGATTGGACTGATCATGTTATTTTGTTGCACAGTAGTGGAGGAGGGGGCTGGGTTTTGCTTTGGACCAAGCTATTTCATCAAAATTCTGTGTAAGTGCACACATAATGCACCCACAGATTACACACTCATGTGTTGCCACATGCATGCACACAAACGAGCAGTCACACATGCACATACAAGCCACATGCAGCACACACACAATCATAT